>NC_053389.1:60547897-60599028 GCF_905171765.1 Bufo bufo
CAGCGCAGACCAGGGAAGGGAGATCTGCCATCTGCTCAGTGTATAAATGAAAGCAACATGTGGTAAGAGGACCCCTTTGTGCTGCAGGAGATTAACCCTTTAGGGGGGAGGGCTCTGGTTACTGACACCATTGGGGGGATATTGTTACTGGCTAGTGAGGGCAGGCGGGATTAGCCTCAGGGTGAGGGCAGTGGCGGCCATCTTAACTGAATAGTGAAATTGCAGTTTTATGCAGACTGGTTTCTAAGGGCTGAATCTTATTAAATATGGGGTAAGTCCGTCTAATAGTAACTGATTCTGGAATATCATGTTATTAGTAACTACATATATGAAAATTGAAATTAGGGTCTAAATGTGACAGTTATCCTTTAACATCTCAAAAGGAAGTTTTTAGAGGGTATTAATAGTGTGGGCATGCTTGCAGATATGCGTTGTCAAGCCAGTAATATATATTTTTTTAAACTTTCACCTTCCTTAGAGTATTAGTCCAAATTTTGTTTGCAGATATCCAAATGCTTGTGTTTGAGCAGCTCTTTCATGAGTTGTTTCGGTACCCATCTTGCACAATATTTTCGTATGCCAAGTCTGATGTGGATTGTTGCATAGGCAAAGTTATAACTGACTTAATAATGATTTGCCACTTATATCCACTACCACTCATCATACAACAGAATTAGTTCATGTGCACGTTCAATGTTGCCATCAGTCCTGGACTTGGACAATCCAGCTCCTTCTTCGTAGTTGAAAATTGCGTGACACTTTCTTCATACTGTGCACAAAGTCTTCTTTAAATCCCCAGAGCACAACAAAAAATGAATTATTGCACACTGTTCCTCTTTTGTGTAAATCACAAGTGGGGCAGGCATTGTTTCTTGTGCTGCAGTCACAAATGAACTGACGCCAAACATTGAAATCTGCACAGCAGTGACTGGGCAGATTATGTTGAAAAATTATGTATTTATTTTGTCTGAAAGTTGATTAAAATAAATTCTACTGTGAGAAGACGGATATATTGGGGGTAAAATGTCAGTGTGTCTTATGGGGAGAATGCTAATGAGGGCTTCCATTATAGAAGCGCTCATTAATATAGGAAGATTAGAAACCGGTGAATGCATCGCTCCCTGTGCCGGCTGTGTATTCACCACTTCCTGGTCTTCCTCAGCCACTCACTATGCTGTGACTGCGCAGAGAGTTTGGACGTCGGTGCTCTGTGACCTCATGCTGTGCAGGATCAGGTCACAGCACAGTGCACGTGCGGTATGCCAGACCAAACAGGGGAATTATACGTGAGGTCACGGTGTGAGCAATAGGTGGGCCGAGGTAAATACAGTTCTGGTTACTCACGGTTATGTCGTCCCTGAGCAGGCTCGCATAAGTGAAAAGGAGAACGGCACAGGAATTCTCTGGGGCACACTATGGTGTAAGGGACACAGGCCAGATGGTGGTTTAAGGTGCCCTTGATGGTCTGTATTAATGTGCCTATGGCAAGGTCCCTTGTAGTCGTGACGCCAGTACCTTTTGTGGTGGTACAACAATTTACTGTAGTGTTAATTGAGGAACTGAAGACTGAGACAAGGATGGTGCAATTCAACTCATAACTTTTACTGAACGTTGCTCCTGGCAACAGTAACATCCAAGTATTAAACACTCTCTTTGAGGTGGACAAGGGAAAAACTGCAACAGGTCCACTGCTGACAGGTGTAATGTCTGTCTCTCTAGCTATTAAATGATATAGGTTTTTATGCTTACTGGTGGAGGACTTTTAAGCTGGTCCTAGTTATCCGAGTGCAGGTTAGTGAGGCTTCCTGGAGGCTGGTAAATCCTTCACTTTTAAATCCAAAGGTCCTAAGGCGCTTGTAGAGATGGCCGTAACCCTTTGGGGGTCTCCTTCTTTAGTATTTTCTGAATTAATATCCTGCTGAGTGTATGGAGCACTTCAACTCAGGGATCAAGACTCTAGACTTAACTGGACAGAATTAGACTCCACTAAGTTTGGACACACCTTCTCATTCAAAGAGTTTTCTTTATTTTCATGACTATGAAGGCATCAAAACTATGAATTAACACATGTGGAATTATATACATAACAAAAAAGTGTGAAACAACTGAAAATATGTCATATTCTAGGTTCTTCAAAGTAGCCACCTTTTGCTTTGATTACTGCTTTGCACACTCTTGGCATTCTCTTGATGAGCTTCAAGAGGTAGTCCCCTGAAATGGTCTTCCAACAGTCTTGAAGGAGTTCCCAGAGATGCTTAGCACTTGTTGGCCCTTTTGCCTTCACTCTGCGGTCCAGCTCACCACAAACCATCTCGATTGGGTTCAGGTCCGGTGACTGTGGAGGCCAGGTCATCTGGCGCAGCACCCCATCAGTCTCCTTCATGGTCAAATAGCCCTTACTTTCAAAGTTTTACTAATTTTTTAGCTGACTGACTGACACTTATTAAACCTGACAGGGCACACCTGTGAAGTGAAAACCATTTCAGGGGACTACCTCTTGAAGCTCATCAAGAGAATGCCAAGAGTGTGCAAAGCAGTAATCAAAGCAAAAGGTGGCTACTTTGAAGAACCTAGAATATGACATATTTTCAGTTGTTTCACATTTGTTTGTTATGTATATAATTCCACATGTGTTAATTCATAGTTTTAATGCCTTCATAGTCATGAAAATAAAGAAAACTCTTTGAATGAGAAGGTGTGTCCAAACTTTTGGTCTGTACTGTATATATATATATATATATATATATATATATATATATACACATATGGGAGTAATTATCTCCCCCTAGTTGTAGGCTCAGTGTAATGCAATCTAAATACACCTGTAAGCAGGGATTATACATAAAGATGCATTGCAGCATAAAATAGGCTATATATGGAATGCAAAGCAATGCACAACAACTTTGCAGTACCCGCGAGAGTAGTGGGACACTGTATGACCCCCTTGTTTAACCCGTGTCACCCTCGACACGAAGATAAAGGTCTCTGGAAAAATACAAAAAGAGAACAATCCTGCAGGCATGAAGAACAGTACCATAATCCATAACAATACTTTTTCTTGATATCTGAAAAGCAATTGGTTAGGCACAATTGTAAATATCAGGCAAACATCAAGAATGGTGGTAAACAAGTAAAAAGGGGCATTGTTTCTTTCCTATGGAGACTGGTGAACAGGGGAGCTGACCTGGCACAGCAGAACAATTATACATCAGGATAGTCCAGAATGAGGAAATAATGAACAGGGATGTAGGTCAGGAGGCTTGCAGGGCATGAGTCCATTCCCTGAGCATAGGAGATATAAAGACGATGAAAAACACAGAGGCTCAGGTACGTTTGAGTCTATCTCCGGGCACAGGCTTGAACGTTGCGACAACAAAACAAAGAAAACTGTAGAGAGTCCTTGGAGTAAGGCAAATAATCAGAGTCAAGAAGTTTCTTACTCTGGCTCTGTAGTTTTCATCAAGAAGCAAAATTGTAATCCACATTAAACTGGGATGGCTGTAAGCATTCTCCTCTGGGTTTGCAGTAGATACTCCCTATAGCGAGCAGGTGATGGTCCCTTGGTAACCCGACTGGATCTGCGAAGTGGTGGTCCTTCTTCTGGCCTTTGCGCAAGTGGACTTGGTACTTCTGGAGTTTCTTGCACTACTGAAACTTCTTCTTGAGGTGGTTCCTCTGGCTGACAAGACACTGGACTGACTGGAGCAAGCACAGCAATGTTTAACCATGGTGTAAGGAACCATTTTAGAGGATCTGTTTCCGTCATTAGTTTTTTTAACAGTCTGCATAGGCTCTACAGACTTAACTGGTAGTTCAGGCACTTGAATTGGAGGCGGATGTTCCTCTGTAACAGTCTCATCTGGAAGGATTCCTCATGGAGTATCTTTCTCCTTGTTACACAGTTTCAAGCAATTGCGATGAACTATTTGAGGTGATTCGTTTTCTCTGGTGATCTCATAGGTGTCAGTTGCTAGATTAGGGATAGCTGAAATGATGTAGGGATTAGTGATGAGCGGGAGGTGCCATATAGGATTTCGCGATATTTCGCGAAAATTGAATTGAATATTCGTCTTATATTAGTCGAAATCGAATATTCGTCATTATTCTATTTATCGTGAATAATATACGATTTAATTATTCGCGTATTGCGATTTTTTATCTTTTCTTTAACTGTATAAGACAACTTTCCTATTGGTTGGCTATAGCTATTGGCTAATATGTGTATTTTACGAATATTTGCTATATTGCTACATATTCTTGTTTTAGAATATGACGAATATTCTAAAAAACAAAGTTATAGCAATATAGGGAATATTCGTAAAATACACATATAGACTGCAATTTATCTAATATAGTGTTATAATCTTTTTTTTATAGTCTAATTTGTTTTGTCTCTTCTGAACTTCAGATTTGGAAAAAATGTACACTATTAAAAAAAAATACTACAGCACTATATTAGCTAAATTGCAGTCTATATGTGTATTTTGCGAATATTCCCTATATTGCTATAACTTTGTTTTTTTAGAATATTATAGCAATATAGCGAATATGACGAATATTCTAAAAAACGAAGTTATAGCAATATAGCGAATATATTCGTTATTTAGAATATTAGTCTTTTTTTTTCAATGTGTACTTTTATTCCACTTTGGCATACTCCTCCCCGACAAGCGTCCCCGTCACCATGGGAACGCATATGGGTTAGAATATACCATCGGATCAGAGTTTTCACAATCTCAGGGAAAACCCAGATCCGATAGTATTTTCTAACCCACAGGCGTTCCCATGGTGACGGGGACGCTTGTCGGGGAGGAGTATGCCAACAACTGTACAGATAGGAAAAAAAAAAGTGAATATTCTAAATAACAAATATATTCACTATATTGCAAAAAAAATTCAACTAGAACCTTCAGAATCACAGGTGCATATCCATGAAGCAAACATAATTACAAAAAACAAAATGGCTGCACACCGTTATATATACAAACAATAGAGCTAAGCAATGGGGGTCATTCTAGATAAAAGTGGTACAATACCGACTATAAAGGAGTAATGGAAGCTCTTAGCGAACATACGTGTCGGGCCCATCTACCAGGCGTCAAGGTGGCTTCCGCAAATGGGTCCCTAACACTAAATATACTGCCTCACTTTGGACTTACTTAAGCCTACAATATTCAGGGCAGTGTAGGAACCAGCTACAAACGTACTCTGCTCAGAAGTTCTGAGCAGAGTACGTTTGTAGCTGGTTCCTACACTCAGTTTTTGGCAATGGATTGATGGCATCAGGCACTTGCACGTCCAAAGTATGGTCAGCAGGTAGTTTACCTTGTCGGCCAAACATGAGGTAGTAAGGAGTATACCCCGTGGAACAGTGAATGGTATTATTATAGGTATACATCAATTAAGGTAGAAGAATAGGCCAATTATTCCTGGTAGCAGGTGGCACAGCTCTAAGCATTTTTATTAGGGTCTGGTTCATTTTTTCACAAAGTCCATTACCTTGGGGATGGTAGGCTGTCGTTCTGATTTTCTGGCAATTGTGAAGTGAACACAGTTCTTTGAAGAGCTGCGACTCAAAGGCAGATCCTTGATCTGTAAGGATTTTTTCTGATTATCCGTATGGTAACAGGAAATGTTTCCAGAAGGCATCTGCAGTTGTTTTAGCGGTCAAGTCCTTAACAGGTACGGCTACAACGAATTTAGTGTGGTGGGAAATGATGCTCATAGCGTATGTGTAGCCTTAACAACTTGGTTCTAGCTTCTCATGGTCAATTGCAACGATCTCCAATGGTTTTTGCCTTAAAATACAATGTAAGGGTGCTTTTTGGTCATGCCTTTCACCTCGTCCAATAGCATAGGCGGAACACTCTCGACACCACTTCTAAAGGTCTTCTCGCATTCTAATCCAATAGAATCGTCTACGGACAGTAGCTTCTGTCTTCTGCATGCCAAAGTGTCCTGATTTGTCAAGGTACATCTCGAGAATGATGCTTGCATCCCGGCGGAGTATTAGGATTTGGTATACCCTGTCATAGGTAACTGGATCCAGGCTTCTTCTCAATAGTAGGCCCTTCTGCAGAAAGAGTTGTTTCCGGTGTCTCCACATCTTCAACAGTTCTGGGTCTGCACTTCTTCTGCGGATTCTCCCAGGTGTTCGTCCACTGGTGAGAAAGTCATCTAGTTCTTCGATTACTCTACTTTCTGACTGAAGTTTGATCCATCTCTCCTTTTCAATTTGAGATTCTGGATTGTTCTGTAGATGGGGATTTAGGACTCTTATTTTTAATGGAGAGGATGCTTTGTTGGGCAAAGTTTTTGTAGAAATTAGGCATCTCCACTTCTTCCCAGACATCTACGTGTGCAGTAGGATCTTCCTTGGTAGGCAGGCGAGATAAGGCATCTGCATTCTCGTTGGATTTGGCCGTTCTGTATTTTACAGTGAAGTTGTAGTTAGCAAGCGTGAGGCCCATCTTTGTTCTAAGGCACCTAGCTTTGCTGTATTGAAATGCGCCAGTGGGTTGTTATCAGTGAAAGATATGAAGGAAGTTGCTGCAAGGTAGTCCTTAAATTTTGTCGGTGACAGGCACTGACAGCCCACACAAGTGCGAGGAACTCTAACTTGAAAGAGCTGTAGTTCTGGTCATTCTTTTCAGCTCCTTTCAGGGATCTGCTAGCATAAGCAATTACTCTCTCTTTACCTTTTTGCACTTGAGACAGGACAGCTCCCAGGCCTTTATGGCTAGCATCAGTGTAGAGATGGAAGGGCTGTTGGTAATCTGGATATCCCAAAACAGGTGGTTCGGTCAGCTTCTTTTTCAAGAGCTGGAAGGCAACTTCCCTGTATTCCACTCCACAGGTATCTGCGTCTTCTGATACTTCTTTGGGTGTCCTCTTAGGAGTTCCTGAATTGGCTCAGCAATCTGGGAGAAGTGAGGGATGAAGCGTCTGTAGTACCCTGCAAAACTAAGGAAACTTCTCACTTCCTTTACTGTGGTAGGAGTAGGCCAATTCTGGACTGCAGCTAACTTTTCCGGATCTGGTTTAATACCTTCTGCACTGACAACAGGTCCCAGGTACTTGACTTCTGGCTTCAGCAGGTAGCACTTAGATGGTTTCTTAAGTCCATGTTTAATGAGGACTTAGAAGACTTCTGCAAGGTGTTTCATGTGGTCTACGTAGGATTTGAAATCTATAATAACATTGTCCAGGTAGAGTAGGACAGTCTCAAAGTTTCTATGGCCTAAACAGCGTTCCATTAGTCATTGAAATTTTCCTGGTGCAGTACAAAGTCCAAAGGGCATGTAGTTAAATTCGAATAGACCCATGGAGTGGTAAAAGCTGTTTTCTCTCTGTCTTCAGGAGCCATGGGTACTTGCCAGTATCCACTGGTCATATCAAGAGAAGAGAAATAGGCTGATGACCCCAGTGCTGGCAGTGATTCTTCAATCCTAGGTAAGGGATAGGCATCCTTGTGGGTGATTTGATTAATTTTTCTGTAATCCACACAGAACCTGATGTTGATCCTTTTTCCGGACAAGAACTAGGGGTGCAGCACATGGACTATGGCTGTCTTGAATAATATTGGAATCCTTCATCTCTCGGATCATTTGTTTCACAGATTGGTACATCGTTGGTGGTATAGGCCGGTACCTTTCTTTTATTGGAGGGTGAGAGCTGGTAGGGATAGTGTGTTTGATCCCACGGACTTCTCCATAATCAGAAGATCTGCAAAAAAAGGGGGTTAGTCAGCACCTCCCAGTGCGCAGGTGCACGCCGCCATGGCAAAGACCTAGAGGAAAAAAAGGAGACAATGCGGCAGCACTCTGCAAATCAGACAAAGTACAACAATGCTTACAAAAATTATGGTGCTAATACTACGCTTAAAAAGCGAGATCCTTGGTCAATGCATTTTGTACAAAACCATCTAAGCCCGTATGCCAAACGTCAAGGCGATCTCTGTTACACGGGTCCTAACACTAAATACTACCTGTTATGCGCCATAATGACCGCCATAAGATTCAGGGAGTGTTGGACCCACATGCATGTTGGATCCACTCTGCCTTTTTCCGTTTTTTGTGCCAAAATGGCCTCCATTACAAGGGATGCAGGTACCAACATGCATGCTGAGCCCACTCTATACCCTTCCTGGTGCTAAACAGCTTCCAATGAATGTAGTGAGAGCAGGCCACAGCTTTATACTGAAAATAATTAAAATCAGCCTATGGGGCAGACAGGCTAATCAGGAGTGCACGACTCGCTGGAGTGCCACATCTCCAGCATTGTAAATCTGCAAAAAAAGGGGGTTAGTCAGCACCTCCCAGTGCGCAGGTGCACGCCGCCATGGCAAAGACCTAGAGGAAAAAAAGGAGACAATGCGGCAGCACTCTGCAAATCAGACAAAGTACAACAATGCTTACAAAAATTATGGTGCTAATACTACGCTTAAAAAGCGAGATGCTTGGTCAATGCATTTTGTACAAAACCATCTAAGCCCGTATGCCAAACGTACTTTGTACTTTGTCTGATTTGCAGAGTGCTGCCGCATTGTCTCCTTTTTTTCCATAATCAGAAGAGTGATTACTGAAGGCTTGATGATGTTCCTTCACGATTTTCAAAACTCCTTCAATTTGGTTTTTGGGCATAGAGCTGTCTCTCACGTTAAGTTCTTCCCACTATGAGGCAGGCGGAGCATATTCTGGAGTACCGGAGCTCTGCACAGATTGTTCTACTTTAATTGCAGGCACGCTGATAACATCCTGGAAAGAGATTTGCAATAACTGATCAACAGGATAATGTTTAGTGAGGGTAACGTGGTGATCATTCAGGTTTATGAGACGGAGAGGCACTTTACCTTGGGAAACAGTCACTAAGCTCCTTGCAGCTCTGACTAGGGGATGATCGTCTAGTATGAAGGGCTCTACTATGGCTTGGTAGTCTTGACCTTGAATTCCCAGGGTGGCATGGCACCATATGAGTGTCTCGGTATTTGGTTTAAGGATCACAGGCTGGTTACCTCAGATGCGGACACAGCAGATTTCTCCTATCTCATTGGCGAATCTCTGTTGTGCGCTTAGCACACGGATAGTCTGTTGTATGACCCTTTTGGAGGCAGGTGAAGCAGTAGCCATAGATTGGCGTAATGCTGCAAGCATCTCAGTGTAACAATTCCTAAGGACATTCATTCCTAGGATCACTGCAGAGCCACTTTTGTCTCCGTCTTGTAAAACAATAATACCTTGTCGAGGTAGAGTGGTTTCTCCTACTTGCAGAGTTGGCTCCCAATAACCATGTATTGGCACGGGTTTCCTGTTGCTGGCCGTAAGATCCAACCAGGATTCTGGTGGTTGCGTAAGTTGGCTCTGGTCCCAGTATTTATCAAATGCAGGCCGTAGGATGGTAGTTACCTGAGATCCGGTGTCCAGTAGGGCGACAAAGGGAATTCCGTTAATTCGGATTGCTACTTCTGGACGGGATCCTACGTGTCTGGGCATCCAGTTGGGATCTTGCGGACCTACTGGTTTACCTTTCGAGGGTCAGTCCTTAGCCTCGAGGGTCTCTCTTTTAACCCGCCAGCACATTGTTTCTGTATGTCCCGACTTATGACAGTAGGTGCAAACAAGTCGCCTGCGGGCGTTGGACTGGTCATTTGGGAGCCCGCCAGGACTTCTGGGATATATATCTTTGTAGTCAGGGGGGGGAAGTTTTTTTCGTACAGGTGTCTCATCCTCCAATAATAGAGGCTTCTCCCACTGTTCTAATTTCTGACACACCTTGTCCAGGCTTTTTGTCAAAAAGTTAACCTGTTCTGTCAAGGCTGCTACAGCATCAGGGACTGGAGTTTGAACTGCCTGGATGGCTACCGGGCAACACTTGGAAGGAGTAGCAGGCATATGGACAGGAGCTTCAGCAAATTTAGCAGGCTCTGGCTCCGGACTCTTTCCCAGAATACTGATGGCTAGCTCTTTAAAGTCTAGGAAGGTGACACTTGAGTGTTGTGCAGCTAACATTCTCAACTGTTTTTTTAGGTTGCAAAAGTGTAGGGCAAGTGATAGGTAACAATTTCGCAATAGACTTTATTTAGCCAAAACTTTTATTTTTGGTAGAAAACTGGGGCTGAAATGGCCCTTAGCAGCACTCTTCAAAAGAGCGTTGCTAAGGGCCACCCGTCTCCTATAAAAAAAGGGGAGACGGGCTGTGCTGATGCTGTGCTTCTGCCTCCGTTGCTTCCCTGGGAGACAGAAGGCTGGGCACAGGAGTCTTGGGCATTAAAATTGCATTTATAGTCCCCCTTTCTATGCAATCTAATGCTCCGTTACATTCACTGACCTGCGATCCCTGTGATAATAATTCATGAAGCAGCCGCTGGAAGTAGAAGCACTGTGCGCAGTGAGCCGGCTGGAGTCTCTCAAAGATCTGTCCCAGTGTTCTTTCAGAACTAGGCCAGGACTTCACCTCCCGGAGTGCTGCTCCCTCTATTTGGGCTAGAAGTATTTCCATTTGCTGCTTTGTGAAGACAGGGTACAATCTGAACAACACATTTTCTCTTTAAAGCATCTTAGGGTGTGAGCTTCCCCAGAGTATCGGAGGAACCAAGGGTCCCCAAAGTAGCAGGGCATGGTTAGTGGCATCATGCTGGCTGCTGCAGCGGCTGGTGGTGCACTGGAGACAGCTGCGGCTGCTGCAGGGGATCCACTGAGGTCAGGCTGCGCGGCTTCCTCCTGAATAGACATGGCAATGATAGTTTATTTAAATGCTGCAGGCGAAATTTTTTTCCACCAGGCTGCTCTGTGATGGCGCAGCAAACAATTACAAGTCCTTCAGGCGGCCATTTTAAGTGCAAAACAGTCCATTCAAAAGCAGACTCTTGAAAAATTCACAATTTTGCAGTTTTAACGACGCGGTTTTGTAGTAGAAGGATAGCGCAATACATGCAGACAGTCTCTAAGCAATCTGAACAGTCTTTTGGCCCAATAAAGCAATAAACAGTTGGGGCTCATTCACAATAGGCAGTCTATAATGATGCAGGGTTTTGCAAGTGCTGTTCACACAGTTCATTAAAGGCGCATAGGAATAAATCGCATCCTGTTCGTAGTGACGCCAATTTTAAATATGCGTTATGCCAGACCAAAAAGGGGAATTATACGTGAGGTCACGGTGTGAGCAATAGGTAAATACAGTTCTGGTTACTCACGGTTACGTCGTCCCTGGACAGGCTCGCATAAGTGATAAGGAGAACGGCACAATAATTCTCTGGGGCACACTCTGGTGTAAGGGACACAGGCCAGATGGTGGTTAGAGGTGCCCTTGATGGTCTGTATTAATGTGCCTATGGCAAGGTCCTTTGTAGTCGTGATGCCAGTACCTTTTGTGGTGGTACAACCATTTACTGTAGTGTTAATTGAGGAACTGAAGACTGAGACAAGGATGGTGTAATTCAACTTATAACTTTTACTGAACGTTGCTCCTGGTAACAGTAACATCCAAGTATTAAACAGTCTCTTTGAGGTTGACAGGGGTAAAACTGCAACAGGTCTTCTGCTGAAAGGTGTAATGTCTGTCTTTCTACCTATTAAATGATATAGATTTTTATGCTTACTGGTGGAGGACTTTTAAGCTGGTCCTAGTTATCCCAGTGCAGGTTAGTGAGGCTGCCGGAGGCTGGTAAATCCTTCACTTTTAAATCCAAAGGTCCTAAGGCGCTTGTAGAGATGGCCTTAACCCTTTGGGGGTCTCCTTCTTTAGTATTCTCTGAATTAATATCCTGCTGAGTGTATGGAGCACTTCAACTCAGAGATCAAGACTCTAGACTGAACTGGACAGAATTAGACTCCACTAGAGACTGACACACCTAACTGCACACACATAGACTAGGTCTGAGCTGGACTATATGTACAGTGCTGCCCATAATTATTCATACCCCTGGCAAATGTTAAAGTTACTTTTATTCAACCAGCAAGTAATTTTTTGATGGGAAATGACATAGGTGTCTCCCAAAAGATAATAAGACGTAGAAGAGGCATTATTGTGGGGAAAAAAAACATTTCTCAGATTTTATTTACATTTGAGCAAAAAGTGTCCAGTCCAAAATGATTCATACCCTTCTCAATAATCAATAGAAAAGCCTTTATTGGCTGTTACAGCAATCAAACGCTTCCTATAATTGCAGACCAGCTTTTTGCATGTCTCCACAGGTATTTTTGCCCATTCATCTTTAGCAATGAGATCCAAATCTTTCAGGTTGGAGGGTCTTCTTGCCATCACCCTGATCTTTAGCTCCCTCCACAGATTCTCAATTGAATTCCAGTCTGGACTCTGGCTGGGCCACTCCAAAACGTTAATGTTGTTGTCTGCTAACCATTTCTTCATCACTTTTGCTGTGTGTTTTGGGTCATTGTCATGCTGAAATGTCCACTGGTGCCGAAGGCCAAGTTTCTCTGCAGACTGCCTGATGTTTTTATTGAGAATTCTCATGTATTGCTCTTTTTTCATGGTGCCGTTTACTGTGATTAGGTTCCCTGGTCCATTGGCTGAAACCCCCCCCCCCAAAGCATTAGGTTCCCACCACCATGTTTGATAGTGGGGATGGTGATCTTTGGGCTGAAGGCTTGTCCTTTTTTGCGCCAAATAAAGGAAATATCATTGTGACCAAACAATTCAATGTTTGTTTCATCTGACCATAACACAGAAGACCAGAAATCCTCTTCTTTGTCCAGATAAGCTTTTGCAAAGGCCAAGCGAGCTTTTGTGTGCCTTATTTGGAGAAGTGGCCTGCATCCGTGGAACCCAGCAGTGTGCAGTGTCCGTTGGATTGTCTGCCTTGAGACATTGCCACCAGCAGAGCCCAGATTCACCAGGATGGCCTTGGTGGTGATCCTTGGATTATTTTTCACCTCTCTAACTATCCTCCATTTTTTGCTCAAATGTAGATAAAAGCTGAGAAATGTTTGTTTTCCACAATAATGCCTCTTGTACATCGTCTTATTATCTTTTGGAAGACACCGATGTCATTTCCCGCCAAAAAATTACTTGCTGGTTGAATAAAAAGTAACTTTAAGTCAAAATTTGCCTGGGGTATGAATAATTATGGGCAGCACTGTATATGGGAGGAATTATCTCCCCCTAGTGGTATTGACAGTTCATCACCTCAGAGGCCACTTTTGCCGTTCAATGCAGCACACCTCACGAGCTCCCAATTTGTTTCACATGTCCGCTCCCTGATGGCCAACCTAGGTTTAGACCCAGCATCCGTCTCCGGCCACTCCTTTCGGATCGGCGCCGCTTCTGCAGCATCCAAGAACCGAGTTCCTGCTCATGTCATCAGAAAGTTAGGGCGCTGGCACTCCTCCTGTTATTCCCGATACATACCTCACCCGAACGTTGAAATGTCTCACGCCTGTCAGAATCTTGTACTATAAATGCGGTTCGTTAATAAAGTTTTCTGGTAGCTTGCTTTTGGCCTCCTTCAGTCATCTCTACGACGTTGCGGTTACGGCACAAATCAAACCGTTTAGTTAACTACTAGTTAGGGTCCTGGTTCAGGGGTAGCCCCGACCACAAGTATTAAGGCCGATTTATTGGCCTGTATTTGTGGGAGGGGCTATGCCATGCTATTTAGGCTCGTTTCCCCCTCCCCTACATCCTACGTCTGCTCAACACACCCACCCTTCCCACCCTCCTTTTCAGCATCTCACCAGGGGATGGCCTCCTTCAGTCATCTCTACGACGTTGCGGTTACGGCACAAATCAAACCGTTTAGTTAACTACTAGTTAGGGTCCCGGTTCAGGGGTAGCCCCGACCACAAATATACACATATGGGAGTAATTATCTCCCCCTAGTTGTAGGCTCAGTGTAATGCAATCTAAATACACCTGTAAGCAGGGATTATACATAAAGATGCATTGCAGCATAAAACAGGCTATATATGGAATGCAAAGCAATACACAACAACTTTGCAGTACCCACGAGGGTAGTGGGACACTGCACACGGCAGAAAGAACAGGAAAAGATCTGGATGATAGAAGCAGCGGAGTCTAAAGCAGGAGAGGTAAGTTGTTTTATTTTTTTGCTCTGATCTGAGCATGGGAGTCTATACTGAGGTTTTAATGGGGGTCCTTCAAGTTAGGCTCTGATCTGAGGTATGGTTGGCGGACTTATTAACATGCAGGTATGATCGGAGATCTGATTGGTGGACTTATTAATATAGAGGTCGGATGGGGGACTTATTAATATGAAGGTCTGATCTGCGGTCCGATAAACATTGGGGGTATGTTCTGAGATCTGATTGGGGATTGCATTAACATTTGGGGTCAGTTCTCATGTCTGATTAACATTGGGGGTCTGATTGGGGCTCTGAGCTGAGGACTGATTTACATTGGGGGTCTGGGGATCTGAGCTGAGGTCTACGGAAAAATATTTTTTTTCTTATTTTTCTCCTCTAAAACCTTGGTGCATCTTATTGGCAGGTGCTTCTTATAGGGTGAAAAATAATATATATTATTTCAATTTGCTGATTTATAAATGATCATAAAATTAATTTATGAGTACTGCAGGGAATTATTAACAATTAGATTACCTACTAATTAAAGAGCGATTTGGGGTTGTTAATTCTGTGAGCTCAGCTTGTGGTCCTCAAGCTACTTCCAGATGTTGCACAAGCATTTGTGTAAAGTGGTTCTATAAATGAAAAATGCAGATAAAATTTAATCACTTTTAAGATTAATGATGTGGCAACATTAAACCTGTTGCGTACCAACACATGCAATACTTAATTTTATAATGGTACTAACATTTAGACCTCATGCACATGGCAGAACCTCTTTAGTTTCATTTTGTTTACAGAGCCATATGCACCCATGCCACTGTATGGTCTCTTCATACAGGGAGTGCAGAATTATTAGGCAAGTTGTATTTTTGAGGATTAATTTTATTATTGAACAACAACCATGTTCTCAATGAACCCAAAAAACTCATTAATATCAAAGCTGAATATTTTTTGAAGTAGTTTTTAGTTTGTTTTTAGTTTTAGCTATTTTAGGGGGATATCTGTGTGTGCAGGTGACTATTACTGTGCATAATTATTAGGCAACTTAACAAAAAACAAATATATACCCATTTCAATTATTTATTTTTACCAGTGAAACCAATATAACATCTCAACATTCACAAATATACATTTCTGACATTCAAAAACAAAACAAAAACAAATCAGTGACCAATATAGCCACCTTTCTTTGCAAGGACACTCAAAAGCCTGCCATCCATGGATTCTGTCAGTGTTTTGATCTGTTCACCATCAACATTGCATGCAGCAGCAACCACAGCCTCCCAGACACTGTTCAGAGAGGTGTACTGTTTTCCCTCCTTGTAAATCTCACATTTGATGATGGACCACAGGTTCTCAATGGGATTCAGATCAGGTGAACAAGGAGGCCATGTCATTAGATTTTCTTCTTTTATACCCTTTCTTTCCATCAACGCTGTGGAGTACTTGGACGCGTGTGATGGAGCATTGTCCTGCATGAAAATCATGTTTTTCTTGAAGGATGCAGACTTCTTCCTGTACCACTGCTTAAGAAGGTGTCTTCCAGAAACTGGCAGTAGGACTGGGAGTTGAGCTTGACTCCATCCTCAACCCGAAAAGGCCCCACAAGCTCATCTTTGATGATACCAGCCCAAACCAGTACTCCACCTCCACCTTGCTGGCGTCTGAGTCGGACTGGAGCTCTCTGCCCTTTACCAATCCAGCCACGGGCCCATCCATCTGGCCCATCAAGACTCACTCTCATTTCATCAGTCCATAAAACCTTAGAAAAATCAGTCTTGAGATATTTCTTGGCCCAGTCTTGACGTTTCAGCTTGTGTGTCTTGTTCAGTGGTGGTCGTCTTTCAGCCTTTCTTACCTTGGCCATGTCTCTGAGTATTGCACACCTTGTGCTTTTGGGCACTCCAGTGATTTTGCAGCTCTGAAATATGGCCAAACTGGTGGCAAGTGGCATCTTGGCAGCTGCACGCTTGACTTTTCTCAGTTCATGGGCAGTTATTTTGCGCCTTGGTTTTTCCACACGCTTCTTGCGACCCTGTTGACTATTTTGAATGAAACGCTTGATTGTTCGATGATCACGCTTCAGAAGCTTTGCAATTTTAAGAGTGCTGCATCCCTCTGCAAGATATCTCACTATTTTTGACTTTTCTGAGCCTGTCAAGTCCTTCTTTTGACCCATTTTGCCAAAGGAAAGGAAATTGCCTAATAATTATGCACACCTGATATAGGGTGTTGATGTCATTAGACCACACCCCTTCTCATTACAGAGATGCACATCACCTAATATGCTTAATTGGTAGTAGGCTTTCGAGCCTATACAGCTTGGAGTAAGACAACATGCATAAAGAGGATGATGTGGTCAAAATACTCATTTGCCTAATAATTCTGCACACAGTGTATGGCATCATATTCTCCCCTAGATAATTGAAGGCACATGGAGATACAGTATTTATCTATGGGTGTGCTATAGAAGGGTACATGAACCCTAAAAATTAAGAATTTCTTTTTATTTTTATTATTCTATTAATTGTATTTATTTATTTGCACTTATCATTTTTAATTTATTGATTTATGTTTTTATTATTTTCAATTTTTGTTTGCTGTCTTTATTATTTTTAATATATTTTCTTTTCTTTTTTTTTTTAGGGGAGAGGGGGAGGGTTAAGAGAATAGGAGGGGAAATAAGAATACAGAAGCTGTTGGTAAATTGGCTGAGAAGGCCATTAACTCGTGGACAAGTGAGGCCTCAAGTGATTGGGATAGCATATTTACCCCAGTATGGTGTATATGAAGGGCAATTTGAAGATCTTAGTACAGGGGAATGTATTCAGATAAGGTATCTTTTATTGTTCTATGTATTCATCATATTAATTCTTGTTTGAGATGTATGAGGCTTATCGCTAGGAGCCTCGTATGATATTGTACTGGATTGATTGTCTTTGATGGCGGTCCAGAAGATCCCATATGCCCTCTTGATTGAAATGTGATTTTAATTGTATTTGAAATGGTTGTCTAATAAAAAGAATAAAAAAACAAAAAACAAAAAATGTCTTATTTTTTTTTCTATTAAGCTGAATTCGTTTCAGAAATAAATAGGAAGTAGATAAATAAGTCTACATGGTAAAATATGTCTTCATCCAAATTTGAAGTTCTGAACATCATATGTTGTCTAAAGGTAGAAAAGATGACAATGAAAATAATACAATAAGAATCTGCTTTATGGTTCTGAATGCTGAAAAATAGACATGAGCGAAGTTTTGAAATATCTTATTTGGCCGATTTGCCGAACTTCGTCAAGAAATTTGATTAATTACGAATTAATTTATCACAAATTGTGATAAATCAGGTATACCCAGGCCATTCTGCCTAATCATATTCATCCCACTTGGTGACCAATCTCAGTGTTAAGGCTTGGAATTTAAATTGCAGGGAGATTGCAGGGAGAGTGTATCACTGTGTGCATTACGTTCTAGTGCACCCACATTCATAGTTAATCCATTCTGTAGCTACTGTGCCGTCAATATTATATGTGAGATTTACTGCCGTCTATATCACTGTGCAGTGCACCAAGATTTATGTCTAATCCCTTCTATTAAGCAAAAGGAAAAGCAGACAGCACCCTTCAGTAAAGCAAAAAAGATAATAAAAATGCGCACCCCTGAAATGAAATGGCTCCTTAGTGGAACAAAATAAAGAAATGGAGGCAGCACCAATAAAGTTGTGGAGAAAAAAAAAATTTGTGGCCGTCAAAGCACATGCTTTTTAATCCCTTCTGTTAGCTGTAGATTTACTGTGCGTCAGTTTTACAGGTCAATGTTACCATCAGGTCTAATTTATTGCCATGGACTTAACCGTGCAGTGCCCCATGATTCAAGTAGTGGCCCCATGACATAGTGGGAAAGTTGGCAGCAGCAGCAGTGGCAGTACCAGTAACAGTGACAATAGTGGCCCCATGACAGAGTGGGGAGGAGAGGCAGCAGCAGTGGCAGTAAGGCCTGTTTATTTTTCCGTTCTTCTGATCTGTTAGAAGAACATAAAACTAATAAAAAAAACTAAGCCTGTATTTTGGGCATCCATAAAGCCTCTTTCAGAAGGTCAGTATTTGATCAGTAATTGTAAGCTAAAACCAGGAGTGGGTCCAAAACAGAGATAAAATGTTATAGAAATGTTTGCATCTCATCTGTGTCTTGATACCGCTACTGCTTTTAGCTAACAAATACTGACCATGTGAAAGAGGCCTTACGGATGCTCAAAATACAGGATCTTTTTTTTTTCCTGTTGGTCTGATGGATAAGAAGAACGGAAAAATAAATGGTGATGTCAACACGGATAAACAGGGACAATAGTGGCCCCATAACAGAGTAGGTATGGGGCTAACAGCAGTGGCAGTAACAGGGACAATAGTGGCTCCATGACAGAGTGGGGGCAGCAGCAGTGACAATAGTTGCTCCATGACAGAGTGGGAAGGGGTCAGCAGCAGTGGCATACAGCACAAGATGGTGGCAGATCACAGTAGTAGCAGAACCCCAAAACATCAGTGTGATAGTAAAGCCTAGTTGCATGCATATATTTTTAAAAATGTAACATGTACATATCAGTAGGCCAAGGAGCCCCATTGTAGGAATGGCAGTAGAGGTAGCAGGCGGGTTGCATCAGGCAGGTGGCAGCATCAGAATAGTGGCAGCAGCATGTGGCCAGAAGTAACAACCCCTTTTGCAGAATATTCCGGTGTGGCAGCACACTACAGTATGATCATTAATGGCATAATGATCTATTCTGTTGCATCAAGCACCAGCGTTTGGAAATCAAAAGAAGGTTAGTCTCTCAACATTTTCAGAGGAAAGGCGAGTTCTCTTAGGGGTAAAAATGCCCCCTGCCACACTGAATACCTGCTCTGATGCCACACTACTAGATGGGAAGGAAAGCATGCCCATGGCAAACTTGTCCAGTTAAGGCCACAAGTTGGCATGCCCAGTAGTCCAGGAGATCTTGGGTGACAGGGTGCAGTCCAAGTATGCCACCATCTGCTGTTTGAGGTTCTGCAGCATGTCCTGCTGCTACTACTGGGTGGTTTCTTCAGTAGGCAGCTGAAGAAAACTGCTCATCATAGACTCCAGACAGAACTTGCTGCAAATGGAGCTGGTGCTGCTCCTGTCCCCCACCACCAGTCAAGGCAGTGGAAAGTGAGTGCAGAGGTTCCCCCCGGTCAGACCTTCCTGAGCACTGGTGATGGTGCTTGTAGGCAGCAACCAAATGACTACACAGCATGTCTCTATAGTAGCCTATTTTTGCATCCTTCTCAGAAGGTCTAAAAATGCCCCCATTTTTGAACGGTAGCGAGGGTCTAACAATGTGGATAGCCAGTAGTCATCTCTCTGCCGAATCTTGACAATGTGGCTGTCACTACACAAGCATGACAGCACAGTGGCGCACCTACAGGGGGGGTCCAGCGGGTCTGGACCCCCCCTAGAACAACCAACCGAATTATTATTTTTTTTTAATCCTTCTGGGCCGCACCACCGATCACCACAGGCGGCGCGGCCCTGGATGTAATTTCGGCCGCGGCGGTGGTGGGGGGGCAGTGGGAGTACTAGGAGATGAGCGCTTCCATTGTGGAAGCGCTCATCTCCATATCTAATCCATCTGTATCGCCGTCCTTAGGACAGCGATACAGATGCCTGTGCTGTGCTGCGGCAGGGGAGGGAGAGGCGTGTCCCTCCCCTGTTCTTCTGATAGGCCGCAGGCACTAATGCCTGCAGCCTATCAGAGGCCGGCTCAGGCGAGATGACGTCATCATCACGCGCCGGAGCCGGGCAGCACACAGCAGGGACACAGGCCGGAAGAGCCTGCATCGCATCGCTGCTGATGGAGGTAAGTATCAGTGTATTTTTTATTTTATTTTTGTTGTTTTGTTTTTTTTGGAGGGGGGGAGCTGGCACTATGGGGGCACTAAAGGGGAGAACGGCACTATGGGGCATCTGGTGGTACTCTTTTTTTTTTTTAAGTGGCACTTCTTACTGGCACATTATGGGGGGGGGGGGACCATGGGGGAGAGGAGCACTATGGGGGCTCTAAAGGGGCTTTTTTTACACATTATGGGGAGAACGGCACAAGGGGGCATCTGGTGGCACTATAGGGGCATTATTTGGGGGGCACCATGCGGGAGAGGAGCACTATGGGGGCTCTAAAGGGGCTTTTTTTTTTACACATTATGGGGGGCACTACAGGGGAGAACGGCACTATGGGGCATCTGGTGGCACTATAGGGGCATTATTTGGGGGCACTATGGGGAAGTGGGGGTACTAAAGGGGCCTTTTTTTTTATTGGCACATGGGGGCATTATGGCATCTGGTGGCACTAAGGGGGCATTTTTCACTGGCACATTATGGGAGGCACTATAGGGGAGGGCGGCACTATGGAGGAGTGGAGCACTATTGGGGCATATGGTGGAACTTTATGGGGCGGCACCATGGGGGAGAGGAGCACTATGGGGGCATCTGGGGGGTCTAAAGGGGCTTTTTTTTTTATTGACATATTATGGGAGCACTATAGGGGAGAATGGCACTATGGGGCATCTGGTTGCACTATAGGGGCATTATTTGGGGGCACTAAGGGGAAGTGGGGGCTCTAAAGGGGCCTTTATTCTTATTGGCACATTATGGGGGCATTATGGCATCTGGTGTCACTAAGGGGGCATTTTTTTACTGGCACATTATGGTAGGCACTATAGGGGAGAGCGGCACTATGGGGGAGTGGAGCACTATTGGGGCATATGGTGGCACTTAGAAGGGGCATTTTTTACTGGCATATTATGGGGGACACTATGGGGAAGGGAGAGGAGCACTATGAGGGAATTTACTGGGGCACTATATAGGGGTATTTTATACTGGCATACATTATGGGGACATTAGCTCAACAGCGGGCACTAAGCGGGGGTATTTCATGTACTGTCATATTGTAGGGAGAATTATTAGTACTAGGAGGTATTATGCGGAGCTTTGCTAATACTGGGGGGCTTAGAGGAACATGATTACTAGTATGGGCACTATAGGGGCATTATTACTACTAAGTGTGCTCTGGCAGAGAATTATTTCTATTTTGGGGAGCCCTGTTACTTTGGGGGGCACCCTGCCACAGTATCAGCTTAGCACAATAATTTTTGGGGGACATTATCTTTATACTATTAGTGTCTGGGCGCAGTTATTTTTTTAGAGCACTGTGTGCCAATAATTGTTGAGGGGGGCACTATCTGTGTGGTAGTAGTATTTCCAGGGGGACTGTTTCTGTAGTATAGTATTGGGGGCACAGCGGGCACAGTATTGGGGGTGGCAGGAAAGGGTGTTCAGAAGATGTGAAGATGATGGAAATGTGGGAAACTAATGTCTGTTTGTTAATCTCTGCAGAGATGGGAGATGGCTGAAAAATCATCATGGCGGTCTGGTCTGAATGGAGAAGATGAGGAAAGAGAACGTCTACAACAAAGGTGACATCACTGGATGTAAAAGGTATGTGGTGCTATGTAGGAGAGGAGATGTTCCGGCTCCTCCCCCTGCCATTTGCAGAAGGAGGATTCAGAGCTGGGTGAGGACGGTCAAGGGGGGCAGCAGGCCACGGGCGGGTGGCAGATGGTGGGGGGGAACCACAAGCCTTGAGCAGGATCAGGGGAGGGAGGAGAGCGGAGGAGCTTCCTGGCTGTAGCTTGTTATATAAGCAGGCAGTGCAGCCAGGACAGACCCTCCCCTCTCCGTATGATGTGTAGAGACAGGCCGCAACTATAGAATGTCAGCTGTACAGTGTTTGTTGGGAGTGGCCTATTATATGTAGGAGGGGCTTTTAATAATGGGCGGGGCCAAAAAATTTGTTATTTTCCTGCAGGCCTTTTAGAATCGCCAAGTAAAAGAATCAGCACAACACACTACACCCTTTCCCTGCATTTTTAAATATAAAGGGGGCTTTGAAAAATTCAATTAGCATAGCGCACTACACATGCCGCATTTTTTTGCCTTTCGGACCCCCCCTAAAGAAAATTCCTGGGTGCTCCCCTGTGACAGCATGCATCTGGCCATTTGCACAAAGGACTCAGAGGGCCTCCTTGCCTTCACTTCCACTGCATACTGCCACAGTTTGTCGATATCATCTGCGTCATCTTTGTTGTTGCCCTCCAGTTCCTCATGCTCCTCCTGCCCCTCCTGCTTACCCTGCTCTTCTCCTGTTGCTTGGGCAGAAAAAACAACATAGTTGAGTATAAAATTCCTGTGATTTTATGTCCTCCTCCTCTGCTACTGTAGTTCATCCTCCTCCTCCTCCTGCCACAAGGAGGTGCCACCATCTTCTGTCCCCTCGCCAATCATATTTGTCAGCATCGCCTCCAGAACGTGAAGTGCTGTAGTTCTGACAAATAAAGTGGCCTCCTCAAAGATCCTGAGCAAATGGCACATGTCACACATGAGCTGCCACTGGCTAATGTGGAAGTTACATAGGGGAGTAGACCTGTCCATCTGCACCATTAACCTATCATGCTAAGGCCCCCAAGCGACTTGATGGAAAAATTTCCACACTGCATTTTCCCTCCACCACTGCATGATGCCTGCCTGCCCTTGCTTTTATGAACCTGTGTACTGCTAGTGTGTTCCTCACAGGTACAGTAGTTCAACAAGATGCACAATGCATGAAGAAGCGAATGCGAAACGCGCGTTGAGGGGCACGCCAACTAGCGATCGTGATCTCCACATACACCAGAGGGTTTAGGTAAGAGAATATAGGACCGTGCTTTTACATTCCCAGGACATGTGTTTTTAAGTATCTTTACTAAGATTATTATGATACCGGTCTGCTTGCAGACTGATATGGGATATGAGGCACGGTATTAAGTTAGTCCTGTACCCTCAATGGTTGTATGTGATCACAATATATGCACCACATGTAGCGGCATGGTTAGTCTAAGAGGACATTGATATATATGCTTGTTCCATGATGTATTTGAGATGGATATCCAGGCGGGACATTATATAGTGGTGTCATTAAAGGGATGCTTGAAAGTAAAATTGAGGCACACAATTTTTGGTATTTGCAATTCAGGCGATTTATTCTTTGTATGTGTATACAAAGAATAAATCGCCTGAATTGCAAATACCAAAAATTGTGTGCCTCAATTTTACTTTCATGTATATTGGCTGCTTGCAGCCATTGATCGGCACCAAAATATTAGTAGTGTGCGGTTCTCAATTTTCTTCAAATTAAAGGGATGCTAGCTATCGCACGTTGGCACTTTATTCTGTTTTCACATTTTGTATATGTATATATGTTTTTTTAATGATAATACAATAAATTTTGATATATGTACTGGTATTTTGGTACTTCATTTTGTTGAGTTGAGCAATATATTAGACTGCCCTTTTATACTCAGGCACAGTAATTCTATGTATAGACAGATTAATGCCTCATTCACACGTCAGTGTTTTTTTTGTCAGTGATTTTGAGCCAAAACCAGGTGCTGCTCTAAACACAGAACTGGTGCAAATCTTTCCCTTACACGTTATGTCTGAGGAGGTTCTGATCCTGGTTTTGGCTCACCATCACTGATGGAAATCACTGACCAAAACACTGACGTGTGACTGTGGCTTAACGGGGATTGTGGCAGCAATTCAGCAAGATGCACACAGCGATATATTAGACCACCCTTCAATACTGCAACACAGTAATTCTATGTATAAAGTAACAGATTAACAAGGATTGTGGCAGCAGTTCAACAAGATGCACAAGGCAAATACAGTCAACCTGCAGTCTCCCTATGCTCTCTCTATGCTCTCCCTACAGTCTTTAAAAACTCTCCCTAAGAACTCCCTACACTGTCCCTGCATTCTCCCTATCCAATATTCTTCTATGAATTGCTTTCTAAAACACTGTCCCTAGCCCATACGCGCTTGCCAAGTATTTCCCTAAGCTTAGTTCACAGTGAAATGGCAGAGATCATGTAGGATGAGGCTTTCATAGGGCTGTGACATCTTCAGATGGCTGGATGCACGACATTATGGGTCATATCACGTTCCCAGGCTTCTTACTTTTTAACACGTACAGTAGCCACTTTAGAAAAAAAATTATGATTTGTTACCGCAAAGTAGGAGGAAATTCAAATTTTTCCTAAACTTCAGATCGAATTACACACTTTGTATGCTTTGATTCACTCAACAATACTGAAAAGCAACAAGCCTAAAATAGCTCCATCATGCTCTGGAATTCATTGCTATTTGATGAAGCAGGTAATGGCTTAATGCTGGGCAGTCTTCACACAGTACATCTGTGTTTCACTTGACTTTAGTATAAACTGAGCAAATTCAACAATATACTGTATCTATCCAGTGTATACAGATGCAGCCGAGCTAAACTTATTAGTTAACACGTTAAGTAAAGAATGGCAATAAAACGTTACCATGACTACATTTTCATTGGATTTCAATGCTTTTGTCATGAGATAACACTGGGACATGTGTTATCAAGCTCAATTTTTAGCTTGTCAACATACTGCCACCATGTTGTTGGAAGACTGAGGCATTTAACTCCTTAATGATCAGGCAGAGCACTCATATGACACTCTGCTGGATTACTGAGAGAACTGTTTCTCTGCACCCTTCTCTCTCTCCCTGCCTGAGAATGATCTATATGATCAGTGCAGGCAGGAGGTGGGCAATCATAGGTATGAAAACAGCTATCTCAATGCTGAAAGGACCTAAGGTAACATAGTAACAAAGGGAGTCATTTATTAAACAGAAACACACCTAAATTAAGCATATTTCTGGCGTAGATTGCGTCGCAAAGATCCTTTGCACCTCAATCTGTGACTTCTCCCCATTCACGCCAGGTCTACAAAAGCGGGCGTGGAGTGGGAAGGGGACAGGCAGGCAGACCCGTCTCAGTTACCATTCTCTATACCTATTTTAGGAAATGGTCTAAATGTAAGATAGCTGGGAAGCTGTCTTACATTTAGAAGTGGCTGTAGATCCGCCAAAGTTATGAAGAGGCGGGCGCCTCTTCATAACTGCAGTGGATCCACTGCCAAGTATATTAAGCCTGGCATCTAAAATTCCAGTCTAAATAAATGTGCCCTGTACTTTATATGGTTGAAAAAAGTCATTTGTCCATCCAGTTCAGCCTGTTTTCCTGCAAGTTGATCCAGATGAAGGCAACAACAAAAAAAAAACTGTGAGATAGCAGCCAATTTTCGTCACTTTAGGGAACAAAAATTCCTTCCTGACTCCAATCAGGCAGTCAGAATAACTGCAAATCAAAAATTGGGTTAGTCAGCACATCCCAGTGCGCAGGTCTATGTCGCCATGGCTGAAAGCACAAAAGCAAAAACAAACTCAATGCAACAACACTCTGCAAACATAAATAATAAAGTAAATACAATAGTGCCATACTCACTGTAGAAATGTACTTATGCTAATGCTACATTATAAATGTGAGATTCTTGGCAAATACATTTTGAACAAAATAATTTGTGCCTGTTCGCCAACGGCAAGGCAATCTCTTTCGGAAGAATAACTCCCTGGATCAATGAACTTTATCCAGAAATCTAGTAACCATAACCTGTAATATTATTAACCCCCAGAAATACCCTGAAGAACATTTAGGGTTAGTTTTACTCTCTTTGGCAGTGAATCTCCATTTCTCCAGTTTTGCTGCTATTATTTGTCTTTTACATGCGTTATTTTTAATGCTTTCTTGATACCATTTCTACAATGCTTTCTTTAATGATTTAAATACTTTATTTTGTCATTTATTGCTTCTTTTACATTTCTATTTATCCACATTGGGTTTTTTCTTGTTCCTTACCCTTTTATTCTCATAAGGTATGTGCCTCTCACAATTACAATATAAGATGGTTTCAAAAATGTCCCAGTCGAATGAGATGTGTATGTGTGTGAGAGAAAGATGTATATGTAGGAGGGTTGTGTTTGTTAGGTGTTTATAGTAGTGATGTATACCATAGCTATGTTTGACATGGAGTATAGGCAGCTGTGCTGTAAATGTATGTCAGCTGTGTATGCAGCAGTGTTATATGTGTCAGTTACTGACTTTGACCCCTCCTATTGAATAAACCACCATGGAATTCTTAATAAGTAGGAAATATTGAGAGATAGAGAGAGGGAGAAGGAGAGAGAGAGAGAGAGAGACAGAGAGAGATATGTATGTGAAGCAAGACTGTGTTGGTTAGGTGTATATAGCAGTGCTGTGTTTATATATAAATGTAGCTATGCTTCCTCCAGGGAAGGTCTAATAAGTAGAAAATATTTTTATTCTAATTTTCTTTTGGCTAAACATGAGGTGAGTCTTATAATCCAGAAAATACAGTGGACTTGACAACTAAGGGGTTATTTTTTTTATGGGAAATACGCCACTTTTTGGCATACTTTTGTCGTAGATTTGGTTACAAAGGGGATTTTTCCCCGCTCTCTATATTTTTCAGAGGTAATGGAAAAGGGGGTGTTACATGAACATTGAAGGGGCGAACCGGTCAGCCAGTCTGACTCCTCATTTTCTACGCCTGTTTGGGGCGTAGAAAATGACTTCAATCTATGCCAGCAAGGTTAAAGCGCCTAAGTTATGTAGACGACAGTGCTTCTACATAACTTAGGTGCATCAAGCAGCAGCAGACTAGTGTTGATCGCGAATATTTCGAATATAGTTAGATATATTCGTAATTTTGAATATTCTAATTTATTTTTTCGATTTCTTTTTTATTTTATTTTTCTTTTTTCTTTTCGATTATTATTATTTTTTTTAATCAGTACACATGATCCCTCACTGCTTCTAGCTTGTGGGCCAATAAGAAGGCTGCAATATACTTGACTTTAGGAGTAGTAGTGTTTGCGAATTTTGCTCTATATTCCTTTTTTTTTTTTTGCCATATTGCTATATATTCTTGTTTTAGAATATTACGAATATTCGAAAAAACTAAGTTATAGCAATATAGAGAATATTTGAAAAAAAATCGAATATAGAGCAATTTAGCTAATATAGTGCTATAATCTTCGTCTAATAGTTGTAAGTTGAAAAATTTGCAATAAAAAATTCAAATCCGAAAATTCGAATTCCGAAAATTCGCATATTACACAATCATTACCTTTCCGATTTTTCGAGTAAAGAAAAAAATCGTGAATTTTCGAATTTTCGAATATTCGACGAATATTCTACAAAATATTCGCGAAATATTGCGAATTCGAATATGACCCCTGCCGCTCATCACTACAGCAGACATGGACTAAAACTGGCATCTAAATCACCAGTCTTAGTAAATGCCCCCCTAATTGATTATACTTTAGAATAGACTGTGGACTGTACTCACCAGCCAGGGGTTCACTACTCAACCCGAGTAGTGAACAACCCAGTCGCTCACCAGTTTAGCAGAGAGTGGCTCCTGCTACAATTATTGTTCACCATTGAAGCGCCATACAGGAATGGACAGGAATTCCATCAGAGTCTATGAAAGTAGGCCAGTGGGCAACACGCAAAGGGGCCTCCACATTGGTTTGTTCTGGGTATTTTGTGTATTCAAAATAGCTGATGCTTTGCATTACAACTATTATTCCTAATTCTACTAAGTAATTTTGCAGTCGTTATCCTGGAACAAGAACTTTGCATTTTCTATTACAGTCACCATCCTAAGGCAAGCGATCTACTAGACTAATCTCTATGTGTATGTGTATGTGTATGTGCACATTTTCTATACTCTACATTTCACTTTTGGATTTCTAATACTTTTTCGTTTTTAAACTTTTTCTATTGTTTGGCTCTTATATTGCTTTCGAGGCATGCCAACTTACTTTTCTTTTATTATCATTTGCTCTTTAATAAATTCCCTTGAAATTTCAAAATGGTTATTTGAGGCAATTTTTTTTTCTAAATAAAAAAAATATATATATATTTGGCAAAGCATAATATGCCGCTCTTACAGTTTTCCATCTTAAATGTCAAGCAAATTGAAAAAATGGCAACCCTCGGAAAATTCTCACAGAGCCTTCATCTTTCTAAGCCCTTCAGATGTCGGTGTTTAAATAAATAGAGGGACTTATTGAGGCTGACATCATATTTTTCCCTTTGCTCATCTCCGAGCTACCCAATATTCTCATACTTTGCTTTGTGTGAGTGAGCAAAGAAGGTAGGAGTGCATTTTTTTTGTATTATGATTCAATTTCTTCTTATCAGCCAAACCCTGAGCATACAGAAAAAGGAATATATGTGTGGGGTGTATTAAGAGGAAAGCAAATGAATGAAATTAAGGGAGCGAGAGAAAGAAATCAAAAGAGCTAGAAGGACAAAAGAGTGGAGATTGCAGGCAGAATTAGATAGGGACAACTAAATCTCAAACAGAGGAAAATAATGAGATACAAGGATGAAAACAATAATCTCGATTAAATATTTTGCAGTAAATAGATAAAAAAACTAAGATATGCTGAAAAGGGAAATAAAGTGCAGTCATTTTTGCTGATTTGATTTCAGATGACCTTTTACTGTAGTTTGTCTGCACTCCATTTATGCAATTCATTTCAGATGTGCTACAAGCGGACGTGACCTGTTTTCCAGCACATACGTATACTGTAAGCAGACTACTATCTCAGAAATAAAATAAAAGGTTTGTAAAAAGAATAGCACAGAAATATGAAACATACTGTACACAAAATACACACTAAAATAAAATGTGGAAGTGGTGTCAGTGTAATATGGAAAAACCAGATAAAAAATACATCAGTAGTCCTGTACATTACTGCCAGGAGATACTTTCTTCAGTCCTTAAGTTATTCAATTCATGTCTCCTGCATTCTGTATCCACTTCAGAATTCATCATATCCCAGTTACTGAATTAGTTGCCCAGACAGCTACAGAGTGTGCATGTATATTTTGTAATATGGAAAAATATATTTATTTCTGGAAGCAGTCCTGATCTATCTATCTATCTATCTATCTATCTATCTATCTATCTATCTATCTATCTATCTATTATCTATTATCTATATCTATCTATTATCTATCATCTAATATCTATATCTATATATCTGTCTATCTATCTATCTATCTATCTACACTGTCCCATCCACCTGGATTTAACTAAGCAAATAGTTATGAGCCTCCTATTGGATATTTACTGCATGGGTGATTATCTTTCAGCTGGCAATGAGTTATTTAACCCCAACTGGTGCAATGAATTTGTAATGACCGGCGTAACGCACAGGGAGGGAAAAGGGAAAGCCCTGCCCAAGGGAGAGGGAAAGGTGGTGACCCCTGACTCACCTTGCGGCTGGCACCTGACTGCCCTGACGTCCCTAGACGGGTTCCTCACCCATGCGGCGATCACGTGCCTAAACCCTGGCTTTCCCTAGAATGAGCCCTAGATAGTGAACGGGCCAGTGGGATCGCTAGTCCGCACCACTGACACTAAGAGGGAAACACCAGGGAGAGGACAGACAATACAGACAAACACATACACCCAGGTTGGCGACCACAGCAGACCACAAAGGTCCAACAGGGATCCGGAGGGTAACGTTCTGGACCAACAACCAGAGAACGCAGCAACACAGCTCCAGAGGGTCAGTATAGAAGTCCAGGCAGGAAGCTCTATATCTGGCAACCAGAGAAGTGTGAGATGGGAATATAAGGAGGTTGGGAGTGCTGGACAAGGAACAGCTGAGGAGAAAGAGCTACAGATCCCTGAGTGAGCCAAAAAGGGTTGCAAAGCAAACCCAGAAAGCTACCATAAGGAAACAGCCCTATCTTACATAGAGCGCGCAGCCAACCGCTGTGACTTCCTGACCCTGGGTATAACGGAGTCAGGCGTGGGTCTTGACACCCTCGTGACAGAATTGCTTCTCATTTCTTAAACATCCATGTTGAAAGACACATCTCGTGGTCGTGGAAAAGTTGTTAGTCTGTTTGAGAAGGGTCAAATCATTGGCATGCATCAAGCAGAGAAAACATCTAAGGAGATTGCAGAAACTACTAAAATTGGGTTAAAAACTGTCCAATGCATTATTAAAAACTGGAAGGATAGTGGGAACCCATCGTATTCGAGGAAGAAATGTGGCAGGAAAAAAATCCTGAATGATCATGATCGGCGATCACTTAAACAACAGTTGAACTCAGGGCTATGTTTAATAGTGAAAGTAAGAGCATTTCCACACGCACAATGCGAAGGGAACGTAAGGAGCTGGGACTGAACAGCTGTGTAGTCGTAAGAAAACCACTAATTAGTGAGGCAAACCAGAAAAAAAGGCTTCAATTTAGGGAGCATAAAGATTGGACTCTGGAGCAATGGAAGAAGGTGATGTGGTCTGATGAGTCCAAATTTACCCTGTTCCAGAGTGATGGGCGCATTAGGGTAAGAAGAGAGGCAGATGAAGTGATGCACCCATCATGCCTAGTGCCTACTGTACAAGCCTGTGGGGGCAGTGCTATGATCTGGGGTTGCTGCAGTTGGTCAGGTCTAGGTTTAGTGATGAGCGGCAGGTCCCATATTCGAATTTGCGATATTTTGCGAATATTCGCTAGAATATTTGTTTCATATTCGTATTCGAGATTATTTTTGCGATTGCGATTAATCTTAAATGTAAAAATCGCATAATGCGAAGTTGATCAAAAAAGAATACAGTATATAGCAGTAGATATAGAACTATATTAGCTAAATTGCAGTCTATGTGTATTTTACAAATATTCTCTATATTGCTATAACTTAGTTTTTTAGAATATTAGTCATATTCTAAAACAAGAATATATAGCAATATAGCGAATATTTGTAAAATACGCATATAGACTGCAATTTAACTAATATAGTGCTATAATATATTTTTTTATAGTGTAAATTTTTTCCAAATAGGAAGATCAGCAGAGAAAAAAAAAAAGACTATAAAAAAAGATTATAGCACTATACTAGCTAAATTGCAGTCTATATGTGTATTTTACAAATATTCGCTATATTGCTATATATGCTTGTTTTAGAATATGATGAATATTTTAAAAAACGAAGTTATAGCAATATAGCGAATATATTCGTTATTTTGAATATTCGTCTTTTTTTTTTCAATGTGTATTGTTATTCCACTTTGGCATACTCCTCCCCAACAAGCGTCGCCGTCACCATGGGAATGCCTATGGGTTAGAATATACCATCGGATCTGAGTTTTCACGATCTCAGGGAAAACTCAGATCCGATGGTATTTTCTAACCCACAGGCGTTCCCATGGTGACGGGGACGCTTGTCGGGGAGGAGTATGCCGAAGTGGAATAACAGTACACATAAAAAAAAAAAAAAAAAAAAAAAAAAAGAATATTCTAAATAACGAATATATTTGCTATATTGCTATATATTTGGTTTTTAGAATATTCTTTTTTTTTTTTTTTTCATATGAAAACATGATTCCTTCCTGCTTAAGTTGCTTGTGGGCCAATGACTCATAGACCCACTAGAAAGAAGCAGAGAGGAATCATGTTTTCAGATGTTAAAAAATGACGAATATTCGATATAGCAAATATATAGCACTATATTCGAAATATTCGCGAATTAGCGAAGTTGCGATATTCACGATAAATATTCGCTATTCGAATATTCGCGCTCAACACTATCTATGTTCAGCAACAGTATGTGCTCCAAGAATGAGGTCAGCTGACTACCTGAACATACTGAGTGACCAGGTTATTCCATCAATAGATTTTTCCTTCCCTGATGGCACGGGCATATTCCAAGATGACAATGCCAGGATTCATCGGGCTCAAATTGTGAAAGAGTGGTTCAGGTAGCATGAGACATAATTTTCACACATGGATTGGCCACCACAGAGTCCAGACCTTAACCCCATTGAGAATCTTTGGGATGTGCTGGAGAAGGCTTTGCGCAGCAGTCAGACTCTACCATCATCAATGCAAGATCTTGGTGAAAAATTTATGCAACACTGGATGGAAATAAATCTTGTGACATTGCAGAAGCTTATCGAAACAATGCCACAGCGAATGCGTGCCGTAATCAAAGCTAAAGGCGGTAATATCTATTTATTATTATTATTTATTATTAAAGTGCCATTCATTCCATAGCGCTGTACATATGAAAAGGGTATACATACATAATACCGACAATTGCACTAAGCATAAGCAAGACGAGTTACAAACTGGTACAGAAGGAGAGAGGGCCCTGCCCATGAGGGCTTACAATCTACATGGTATGGGATAAGGACACAGTACGTGAGGGTGAAGTTGGTCATGGCGGTATAGAGGCAGCAGGGTCACTGGTTGTAGGCTTGTCTGAAGACGTGGGTTTTTAGGTTACTTTTGAAGGATTCCATTGTAGGTGACAGTCGTTGGGGTAGTGAGTTCCAGAGTGTGGGGGATGCACAGGAGAAATCTTGGAGGCGATTGTGGGAAGAGGAGAGAAGGAGGTATTGTGAGGATCGGAGATTGCGTTTGGGGATGTATCGGGAAAGTAGCTCAGAGATGTAGGGAGGGGACAGGTTGTGGACAGCCTTGCATGTATTTGTTAGTATTTTTAACTGAGTTTGCTGGGCAATGGGGAGCCAGTGAAGGGATTGGCAGAGGGGAGAAGCAGAGGAGTAACAGGGTGAGAGGTGGATTAGTCGGGCAGCAGAGTTGAGGATAGATTGGAGGGGTGCGAGAGTGCTAGATGGAAGGCCACAGAGGATAATGTTGCAGTAGTCTAGGCGGGAGATGATGAGGGCATGTACAAAGATTTTCACTGATTTAAAGTTAAGGAAAGCGCGGAAGCGGGAGATGTTTTTGAGTTGGAGGCAGCAGGTGGTGGAAACGGCTTGGATGGAGAGGGCAGAATCCAAGGTCACTCCAAGGCAGTGGACTTGGTTGACCGGTGAGATTGTGCAGCCATTGATCATGATAGATAGGTCTGTTGGGGGGTTGTGAAAGATGGTGGAAAGATGATTAATTCTGTTTTAATTCTGTTTCTGTCTTTATATAAGTTTTAGAAAGCGAGAGGAGAAGAAAGATGATATAAAAGATAGACATTGTGGGATTCTGGGTAATAAGGTGGTGATGTCTGGACCAGAGAGGTAGATTTGTGTGTTGTCAGCATAAGAGTGATACTGAAAGCCATGGGACTCTATGAGATGTCCCATGCCAAAAGTGTAAATAGAGAAGAGCAGGGGTCCTAGGACAGAGTCTTGCAGGACACCAACAGAGAGGGAATGAGACGAGGAGGTGGTGTGAAAGTGGGAGACGCTAAACGTCTGGTCTGTGAGGTATGATGTTATCCAGGAGAGGGCCAGGTCAGTGATGCCAAGAGATGAGAGAGTTTGCAGCAGAAGGGAGTGATCAACAGTGTCAAAGGCAGAGGACAGGTCAAGGAGAAAGAACTACAGAATAATGTTTTTTGGTTTTCGCTGTTAGTAGGTCATTGGTGACTTTGGTAAGGGCAGTCTCAGTCGAGTGGTGTGGTCGGAAGCCAGATTGTAGCCGGTCAAAGAGGGAGCAGGAGGAGAGGTGAGAGGACAGTTCTAAATGGACATGTTGTTCAAGTAGCTTTGAGGCATACGGAAGAAGTGATATGGGGCAATAACTGGACAAAGAAGATGGGTCAAGTGAAGGCTTTTTGAGGATGGGTGTAATGTTAGCATGTTTAAAAGCAGAGGGGAAGACACAGAGGTTAGTGATAGGTTGAAGAGATGGATTAGGGCTGGGATAAGCACTGTGGTGAGGTTAGGGATGAGGTGGGATGGGATTGGGTCAAGTGCGCAGGTGGTAAGATGTGATCTGGAGAGTAGAGTGGACAGTTGCTCTTCTATAATGGTGGAGAAATGGGTTTTGGGAGAAGAGGACAGAGCAGTTGTGTAGAGGGTCTGTGGGGACTGTGTACTAAAGTTTTCTCTGATGTTGACTATCTTTTATTTGAAGTATGTGGCAAAGTCCTCAGCTGAGATGAGAGGAGACAGGGGACGGAGAAGGGAGTTAAAAGTGATAAAAAGTTGTTTAGGGCTGTGGGACAGGGAAGATATGAGGGATGAGAAGTAGGCCTGTTTTGCATCAGCGAGTGAGGATTTGAATATGAGGAGGGATTGCTTGTATGCGGTGAATTGATCTTTAGAATGGGATTTCTTCCATTGCCGCTCAGCAGCCCAGGAAGCTTGTCTGAGTTTTTTGGTCAGGTTGGTGTGCCAGGGTTGTCTGTTGATTTTTCGGGTTTTGTTGTGTGTGAGGGGGTCAACAGTGTCCAGAGCTGTACTTATTGTAGTGTTATATAGGGTGGTGGCAGCATCTGGGTCTTGGAGAGAACAGATGGTAAAGAGAGGGGGAAGAGAGTCAGAAAGCAAGCGAATGTTGTGATGTTTAAAGTCCTGCAGGGCTGTGTTAGTTTGTGGACCGGGGGAGAAGCAGAAGAGACCAATGAAGAAAAGTTGAGTAGGTTGTGGTCAGATAGGGGGAGAGGTGAATTAGAAAGGTTAGATAGGGAGCAGAGGCGGGTAAAGATAAGATCCAGAGTGTGACCATCTCTGTGGGTGGGAGCTGAAGACCACTGTGAGAGGCCGAAGGAGGAAGAGAGTGATAGGAGTTTAGAGGCTGCTGAGTAGCAGGGGTCAATAGGGATGTTGACGTCACCCATGATGATAGTGGGGATGTCGGCAGAAAGAAAGTGTAGTAGCCAGGTGTTAAAGTGGTCAAGAATGATGGTGGCTGGGCCTGGGGGGTGGTAAATGACACTTACTTGAAGGTTAGAGGGAGAGTAGATGCGAACAGAGTGTACTTCAAATGAGGTGAGCGTAATGGAGGGTGGCGGTGGAGTTGGGCTGTAGGAGCAGACTAACTCCTCTACCATGTTTGCACCCGGGGTGGGGTGTGTGAGTGAAATGAAATCCACTATATGAGAGTGCAGCAGGGGAGGAGGTGTCAGAGGGTGTCAGCCATGTTTCTATGAGACCCAGAAAGGAAAGTTTTTGAGAGATGAAAAGATCATGAATGTAGGACAGTTTGTTACAGACAGAGCATGCATTCCATAATGCTCCTGCAAGAGGAACCAAAGGAGCATGGGTCAGAGGAATGGTTATTAGGTTTAAGGGGTTTCACAAATTTGTAGAAGGAGATTTGTACTGGGACATGGAGGTGATAGTGGGGATTTGGGGAGGGGGGCCTGAATTTAGAGAGATATAACCCACAGAGAAGCAGAGAAAGTGTTAATAGATAAGAATAAGAGAAGGCATGAGGTATCTGTGTGTGTTTGGGAAGGAAGTGTTTTACGTTGTAAAACAGGTTTGTGCAAGCGGTCAGATGAGAAGGCAAGATGGAGGAAGAGATGAATAGTTCCTTTCTGGGTGAATGGATGTGGGGGTATTTCAGGAGGTTGTGGAAAAGTGTGAAGAGTAAGATGAAAAATTGAAACATTGTTTGCAGTTACTATGTCTTTAATCACCTGTGGTCCCCTTTTGGTTCCATTCTGGTATAATTCAGTATGTGCACTTTAAGAGTTGCACTTGAAAGATGTTGCATTTGGAAAGACCAAGGTCTGGAAGACCTAGAAACTTAGATTTATCCCACTCAGTGTTTAAACAGGTGTGACCAAGAGGGGAGAGGGCTACATATGACCTAATCAAGGGAGGACCAGATACAGGGGTGAAATAGTCAATGTAAACAAATACTCAATAAATCCAGCAGGGAAAGAGACATTAAAGGTTAGTGGAGACATACCAGGGATGTGAAGGAAAGATGAGGGGTGTGGACAATATCAGACCGTGGAAAAGCTGGGTGCAGCAGTTAGCTTCAATGTAGACATACCAGGGATGAGAAGGAAAGATGAGGGGTGTGGACAATATCAGACTGTGGAAAAGCTGGGTGCAGCAGTTTGCTTCAATGTAGACATACCAGGGATGAGAAGGAAAGATGAGGGGTGTGGGCAATATCAGACTGTGTAAAAGCTGGGTGCATCAGTTAGCTTCATTGTAGACATACCTGGAGATGAGAGAATTGGGTGATGGTCAGTAGGCAGTGATGACAAAGTGGATTCAATATCCATAATATTACATTCTGGTATAATTCAGTATGTGCAGTATGTGCAATTAAAGAGTTGCAATCAAAAGATGTTGCATTTAGAAAAAGCAAAATCTATCTGTCTGTCTATCTATCTATCTATCTATCTATCTATCTATCTATCTATCTATCTATCTATCTATCTATCTATCTATCTATCTATCTATCCATCCCTCACTATCTAAAAGCAAAGACAAGGTGTCCCATGAAAAATATTCTACATTTTTCAAAGTAACACTTGGACCTGAACCTTTATGATCATTAAAAATTTAGTATAGCCACTTGGCTATTTAATAAAATGAATCTGTATAGCACCACCCACTGTTTGTTCTGTAATTTAATTATTTCTCTGACCACCTTACTGAGGTGGCTGCACACACCTAGTTCCATCCATCATCCGTCGCCAGTCTTATCTTCGGTTAGAAATAGTGAAACACACGACATAAGAATAGACATCCCCCTGAGCTGATAAGGAGAGAGCTTAGGTATAAAAGACATGCCCCCTGAGCTGCCAGCTAGAAATAAATCTAGCAGAGTAATCAAAGCAATGAATGGAGAGATCTCTAGATCCATGTGAGGTACAGAACTGGTTCAAGCTTTGTATGAAAGAGACTATTGTACTGTATGAAGTCGGATTTTAGTTTTTAACATTAATTACGAATAACCTCTTTAAATTATGGATGAGCAATTCGATTCTACCGGTTTGAAATTTCCCAAGAATTTTGGATTCAAATAAAGCAGACTTTTTTTGATGAGAAAGGGAGACCAGAATGCTACTCTGTGTTACTCTTTCTCATTATGGAGAACACCCAGTACATACAGGCAGTATTGTAAGCAAGCCAATGCCCCTCTGTGTTTTTGGGAAATTTATTAAAATTAAGCCTATCTGATGTCAGAGAACAATATACTTTCCATATATTTTTCCCAAAACATAAAGAGGAGTGTTGCCTAGCCTACAATAGTCATCACGTATATTAACTGGTCTTCATAACTCCATAATATAAATAGTGCCCACCCAGACGTCTCCCCAAGGCCTTGCAACTATAAAAGCTGTTTGTATCTGTTTTGCTCTGATCAAGGGATTTTGTCCTGAAAGAGTTAGTTACAGAAGTTAGGCTAGCTTAGCTAGTTGTGCTATATATGCATGTTTAAGGCTGGAAGCCACCTCTGATGATCAGCTATGTGAAGATGACACAGTGCTCATATTGCTCTCATGACATCCAATCATATCCCATCGTTGTGCAATCAAATCTAAAAAGATTCCCGTTGAGTGGGTCACAAAGAAAGAAATCCTTATAAAAACCTGTACATTCATGGTAAAAAATAACTGTTATGCTTGGTTTTGTTTTTTTAGTACGTACATTAGGTGAAATGTATTTCATTAATGAATTCAGTGTCTACAGAGTCAGAGAGTCTAGCACTGAGCACAACCTAAGGCACAATCATTAATAAGTTATTAATGATCTGTAAAGCTTCTTAATTCTTGATTCTAATAGCTCTACCTATATGCAGACAAGATGTCTGCTGTCTTTCTCTACTGAAAATACAAAATGTATTTTGATTGCTATATGAATATCTGTGTTTTTTCTATATAGCTTTTTGCTTTGCTTAATGATAAACACCTATTAAAAACATATCTGACTTCCATATGGACCACAGATAACATTACCTACACATGCGGTAAACAAAATAGACTTAAATACATGTATATTAAAGGAGTTATTTAATCATAAACCTATTGTCCAAGGGAGGGAATAGTATAAAATAGAAAAAAGACCAATTCTTTTCTGTTTAATCCCCTTCTGTTCCAGTATTACCACTCCAATGGTCCCTATTGGTCAATGTTTACTTAGCTACAACAATTATATGCCTGTCTACCCACATGACTTCTGTAGCCAATCAATAGCCTCAGTGATTTGTGACTACTGATGCCAATGATTCGCTTTAACCAATGAAACACCAGTGAGGACAACCGGAATCCAAGTACTCCAGCAGCAACTGATTTAACAGGTAAGTGTTGATTCTTTTACAAATTTGTATAATTTCCTATATTTAAAAATGTTTTTTTAATTATCTTGGAAAAGCTCTTTAAATAAATTCAGATTTTTTGCGTCCCTACTGTTAACTTACAGTAACTTTTCTTTAGAATGTTTATACCTTCTCCTATTCATATGCCAATTTCTTGTGCAATTTATAAATTCTATGAATTCTAACCTTACAAGTGGTCAAGTGATTTTGTTAATGTATCCAAAGTTGAAATTAGTAAATATCTGGAAATTCATTTAGTCTCTGATTCACTGAATAAAAAAAAAAAAAAACATGCTCTAATGGCCCCAAAATTATCAATCCGGGAAGTTGAGAGAATTACCCACACATAGTACTCTATTGGAAATGAGATGTGCTTGTTTGTTCTCCTTTTAAAAGGACAAGAACACTGAGTATCAAGAGAAAAATGTCCTGGTTGGCTGATTGGCGATTTTTCTCATTAGGGAGACCACCTAGTAAGCATGAGGAGTGTTGTAGTCCAGCCAACGCTGCTATGCATTTCTGGGAAGCACACTGTATGGTTATGTGCCTGATGAAGAAAGTAGTTCATTCTCAAAACACATAGTACTATAGCACTTTATTTTAGTTTTCAATTTTTAATAAATTACTATGGAATCTCAATTTTTTTAATTTATTTTTACTTATATGCATTTCTGGGGTACATATGCAAATTAGCATAACTTAAATCTTCTGGCATTAGATATGCTTAGCGTTCTTTTCTTTTTGGAAGGTAAGCTAATTTGCGTCCTTTTGGGAAAGATTGCATGTCTCATTCAGAGAAATGTAATACTGTGACAGTCAGTACTCTTGTTTATTTAGAAGTAGAACTGGCTTGCAGATCTTATTTCCAATGTAGTATTATGTGTGTCTCTTGCCCAAAATGAATCACAAGAATTGATTTTGTGCTCGCCCATTGTAATCTATCACCTTAGCTACCGCATCAAAGAAGTCAACAGCATTTTTTTCAACATGATCATTCAACAGTAAATTCATGCTCCCTTGTATATTGTAAAGCTATTTACTGAAAATAAAGTAATATTCTTAATATTCCTAGTAATCAATTTTTTTGGGGAAAAATGAAAGAATACCAAAAAGTATTTCCATAATCTAACACTTTTCTTGGAGAGAAAAATGAAAAGGCTTGATTGGTGCCATCTTTCCCAATGAGCATGCCTAGAATAACCATCGAATGGAACGTTACCAAGCAGGATCTCATATCTTAAGCCAAAGGTTTAAGAACTGAGCACACAGTCTCCGATAAATAGTTTTCTATCTTACAGAAATGCTCATAAGAGACTTCTTCACTTAGACTTCATACTATTTGCTAAAGGTCCAGTTGCTACTGCACTAACACAGCATGGACAATTCATGAAATTCAATGTTTAAGATAATTTTGCACAACGTTAGTCTGGTTTTCAACAATTTTCCCATATGCAGTAATATAGCTTTATTTCTACTTCTAGTCATATAGGTTTATTTCTTAATCAAACTCTTTTTATTACGTGTTGCCACACAGTAAAACACATTTCATGGTACAAATCTCATTTTAGTGCATCAGTGCATACATGAAGCATTACACAGTATATTTCAATTACATTAGTGTACCTGTAAAATATGAGATGCATTGGTATATCCTTGTGTAACTATTTTAACTTCATATCAGGTGTAGGCCCCAAATAGAAAACTCCCCTGGGGGAGCATATCAGGTCTGAAAACCAAGCATACAAATATGCAACAAAATATTGTTAATCCAAAGTAAAACATAAAAACTGAAGGGTGGGGGAGGGGTTGATAGGAAGGGGGAGATGGGGGGTATAAATCAGCCGCTCGCCTCCCATTCTATCACTGATGATACCGTATAACGAAAATGGGTGAGGAACTGGCATGTATCCTTTGTAATTAACAGGCAGTATTAAAGAGTAGTTAGAGGAAATTCCTAAATTTCTTTCAGGATACCCATATGCTGTTAAACTTCCATATATTCCTATTTTCCCAATGTTCTAGTTCTTCTAAATGATAAATGGAGTACATTTTAGCTATCCACTCTGTTTTTGTGAGGCTAGAACTCTCCTTAAAAATCCATGACAACAGGAGTTTAGCTACAGATAGGAGGGGTCTCAGTAAGTTCATTATAGTAGCTTACCATGTTACTGGTAATACGTTTAAAAGAAGTACTCCAATCTGGAAGGGTAATTTAATATTAGTTATCTTATTCATAGTTTCCCAGATTTTCTTACAAAAAGTGGAAACATTTTTGCAGTCCCACCACATATGTATATATTTTTTTTATTTAGTTTTTTAGTAGTTATCGTAAGTACTATCTAGTTTGCACTTTGTATGCGTTTTCCTGTGTCCTGGCACATCGAGAAACCAGTATTGGAGTCGCTAATACATGTTGGATTTGGATGTTAGTGAACAACCTCTATTTCCCAAGCCTTAATGTAAGGCAGTTCGGCAGTCTGCTGGAGTCCATGTATGATGATGTTATGTATGTTTGTGAGCAGAGATGAGCGAATTTCACAAAAATTTGATTCGGTCGGTTCGCCAAATTTTCCTGAAAAGATTTGTTCCCATCCGAATGTATTCATGGCGAATCACATTAAAAATCTGCTATTTCCTGGCTTTCAAGAACCTGTAAAGTTGTGTAGAACATTGTGTCTTGCAGTAACATGCATAGGAAGTCTGCTATGGTAGTGAAACAATACTGTGAGTCAGTATGACACGCAGATGACTTGCTTTTAGAGTTGCTTTTAAAATCACTTCACTCATTTGGTCAATTATGGGGCCAAAACTGACCAAATAACTCAAGTGTGAACTCAGCCTTACAGGTCAATGTTAGCACCAGGTATACAGAACCATGCAGAGGCCCAAGATCCTACTATAGCATGAAAGAGCACACTCCTTTTACACCGTTGTCAGCTGATTCTACATATCTGTCTACAGAACCTGTTCTATTAAACGCTTATACGCTTATAACTAGAGACCCCTTGACAGAGTGGAGAGGGTGTCAACAGTAAGTTTGTGTTGCCGTCACTGATTTTTTTTGCCCTTTCTCTGACCCGTCAGAACAATAACCCCCAAAAAATGGATACTGTCTGTTAAGCATCCGCCTTCACTCGGTCAGCATTTGGTCAGTAATCTATCAGTATTGCTAAAGCCAAAAAAAAACCAGGAGTGGATCCAAAACAGAGATGACAAGTGAATGGAATATGTGCATGTCTTCTGTGTTTTGTACCCACTCCTGCTTTTGGCTACCAAATCATAAGCCAATTCTAATGCAAAATAGGGACCATGTAATACAGGCCTTACAGCTGCTACATAGACAGAATCCGTTCTGCGTCTCATTTTTCCTTCCTTCTGACAGATCAGAAGAAGGGTCAAATGATGATGTCAACCAGACCAAAAAGGCAAAATAGTGGCCCAGTCATTAAGTGGTGAGGGTAGGAACCACATGAGAAGTCCACAGAGTGGCCCAGTGACAGAGTGGTGAGGTAGCAGCAGCATGAGGAGACCACAGAGTGGCCCAGTGACAGAGTGGTGAGGTGGCAGCAGCATGAGGAGACCACAGAGTGGCCCAGTGACATAGTGTTGAGGTGGCAGCAGCATGAAGAGACCACAGAGTGGCCCAGTGACATAGTGGTGAGGTGGCAGAAGCATGAGGAGACCACAGAGTGGCCCAGTGATATAGTGGTGAGGTGGCAGCAGCTTGAGGAGACCACAGAGTGGTCCAGTGACATAGTGGTGAGGTGTTGGACAATACCAGTACCAGCTGAAGATGGTGGGTGGCTGTAGGAGCACCTGGCAGCAGGTGTGGCATCAGGCGGATGGCAGCATCAGAGTAGTAACTGAAGCAGGTGTCCAGAAGAAACAGGTCTCTTTTGTCAAAGTGTAGGTGCGACACCATGGATAATCTAGTCTGATGCATCAGGCATTGGTGGGTGGAAATCCTGGCTGATCCACGCCTTATTCATCTTCACAAGGGTCCGTTTCTCCACATTTTGGGGGTACAGGCGAGTTCTCCTTGGGGTAACGATGGCCCCCGCCGCACTAAACTCCCGCTTTGATGCCACACTGCTGGCCTTGCAGGAAAACTTGTCCAGGGCAAACTTGGCCAGTTGCGGCCACAAATTGAGTTTTGCGGCCCAGTAGTCCATGTGGGATGGCAGGGTACACTCCAAGTATGCCACAACCTGCTGGTTCAGGTTCTGCTCTATGTTTACCTGCTGTTGCTGGTGAGTAGTTTCTTCAGTCGGCGGGTGAAGAAAACTGCTCATCAGCGACTCTAGACTTAAGTTTCTGCTGATGGAGCTGGTACTGCTCCTCCCCCCCAGCAGCCATGGCAGTGGAACGTGAGCACATAGGGCCCCCCAGGTCAGACCTGCAGGAGGATGGCGCACATAGGCAGCGGCCAACTGACTACATAGGATGTGTCAAAAGTAGTTCAGTTTGTTCTCCCTCTCAGCAGGTGTAAAAAAGGCCCCCATTTTGGACCGGTAGTGGGGGTCTAACATGGTGAACAGCCAGTAATCATCACTCAATTCGGCTGTCACTACGCAAGCAACTGAGCATGCATCAGGCCATTTGCGCAAGTGACTCAGAGGGACTTCCTGCCTCTATCTCCACTGCATACTGCAACGGTGTGTCTGAGTCATCTGTATTGTCTTTCTCATCGCCCTGTAGCTCCTCTAGCTGCTCCTCCTCTCCTCTCACCTGTGTAGAAAAACCAGCAATTTCTCTACGCATTGCTTGTACTCGACTCCAGGAACCGCTTTACAACCAGATTGAACACGTGCGCCATGCAGGGCTCTTGGCTCAGCCCTCTTTGATGCAGCGTAGATACCTTGTTCTTCCCATTGTTGGTCACCATGGTTCCAATTTTGAGTTGTCGCGGAGAAAGCTAGTATTCGATTTCTTGATAAAGGACGTGGAGCAGTTCCACCCCTGTGTGACTCCGTTTGCCCAGGCAAACGAGGTGCAGAACAGCATGGCACCGCCGTACTCTGCACATGGGGTATGCTGGTGGAGCACTGTGAATTGTCCCTACAGTGGAGGCTTAGGACACAATGGAGGATGAGGATGCAGAGGCGGACATTGTTGCAGGACCAAAGGAGTGCGAACGTGGAGGCGGCAGGGGCGACAACTGGGCATATATTGTCCTTGACCGCAGTTACAGCTCCACACGTCGACGCTGCCATGCACTTTGGCAGACACTGACAGTCTCAAGGACTGGCTCATTTTCTATTCTACATATGTGTGCAGGGATGGTACTGCCTTTTTGGCAAAAAAATGACGGCTTGGGACTCTCCACCTTGGCTTGGCACAAGCCATCAGTTCTCTGAAAGGTGCAGAGTTGACCACTCTGAAAGGGAGGGACTGCACCACCAGCAACTTGGCCAAGAGCACATTCAGCTTCTGCGCTGTTGGATGAGTGCACGCATACGGTTGTCTCTTGGCAATCGCTTTGGTAATCGATTGCTGACGGAATGACTGATGAGGAGTAGGAAGAGCAGGACCAGCAGATAATGGGAAGGACAGACAGCTCCCTTCGGCTGAGGTGGTGGAGCCTTGACTGGCTGAAATCGGCTGCGTGCCATTGCGGCAGGCTGGACCACCACATCGGAGAAACGTTTCTCCCAGGCCACCTCATGGTGACGCTGCATATGTTGATTAAGGGCCGTTGTGCCACCCTGGCCACACTTCACTATCTGCCCACAAATTCTACATATTCAACACCGCCATGTAGGTGATTCTACTCCCAATACTACGTACTGACTGACTGCTACCGCCGCTGCCTCCGTGAACCCATGCACCGCTACTTCCCGTGCAGGTAGGTTCCTGCAAAGCGGGTGGTCTACCCCGGGCACGTTTGGCTCCCGACCTCCTACTGCTGCTACCCTGCTGACTCCCAGGCATGCTAGCGACCTGCTGGCTCTGCTGCTGCCTCACGGGCAAGCAGCCATTCTCTTCTCCTGATGATGATGAAGCCCCATATTCACCCGACTCCGAAGTGTGATCAGCTACGTCATCATCATCGAGTACTGTCTGTACGTCACTGATGTCCTCCTCAATGGTCTCTGGGACAGGAGCCTAACCGCTCCCATGCCACTTTCCTCATCACTACTTGCCTGCCTAGCAGAGGAAGCGGTGGATGTCTCCTCCACATCTTGGCTGGCCAGTAGCTGCTGACTGTCCTCTTGAAGCTCATCCTCGCTGTATAGTGGGGCTGAGCCCACAGCATATAATACTTCTCTGGTTGAGGGAACAAAGACAGAGGCAGATTGAGGACAGGTGAGGGCACAGGGCCTGCTCCCGGGCCATGACAACTAAGGGTTGTGTCTGATGAACCCACCGACTCTTGGCTGAGGGTGTGTGATATCACTTGGGACGAAGTGGATGACTGAGTCAACCATTCAAGAATCGATGAGTTGCTGGTCAAGACACGACCGCTAGATGATGCCGGGAGCTCAGGCCTCTCACTGTGACTCCTGCTGCAATGCCCCCTTACTCTGATGTGGGCTGCGCCAGAAACATTTAGGCCTCTGCCACTCCCCTGTGCAGAGCCTGGTAATTCTCTATCTGAAAATATGTTAGATCAAATAAATAAATAAAAAGGAAATTAAAACACCCCAAAAAAAGTCAGTAATTTTCTCACTTCACCACATAACGGTTAATAAGCCCTTTTAGCACATGCCAAAAAGGGCTTTATAACATATAACTGCACCGCTGAATGGCAAATAGGCCCTTACTTTTTTCACTTATACACGCCACAAAAGGCTTTCGAACATATAATTGCACCACAGAACGGCAAATAATATATATTTTTTTGCCACTAATACATGTCAAAAAGGGCTTTATAACATATAACTTCACCCCTGAAATAGGCCCTTACTTTTTTCCACTTATACGCGACAAAAGGCTTTAAAATATAAAACTGCACCGCTGAACGGCCCAAAAAATATATTTTTTGCTACTAATACACGCCAAAAAGGGCTTTAGAACATATAACTGCACCGCTAAACGGTAAATATATATTTTTTTGCCACTAATACACGCCAAAAAGGTATGTAATTTTCTCATTTCACCACACAACTGCAAATGCTTTTTTTGTGCTACTAATACACGCCAAAAAGGGCTTTAGAACATATAACTGCACCGCTAAACGGCAAATAATAAATATTTTTCAAGTAAAAAAGGGCTGTAATTTTCTCACTTCACCACACAACGGCTAATAAGTATGGTTGAGCAAACCCGAACTGTAAAGTAAAGGACCCCGGACCCGAACCCGAACATTTCAGTAAAAGTTCGGGTTCGGTGTTCGACGCTTTGTTGGTGCTTTTTGAAAGGCTGCAGAGCAGCCGAACAATAAGCGGTTAACTGTCTGACCTTAGAAGCCATCACAGCCATGCCTACTAATGGCATGGCTGTGATTGGCCAGAGCAGCATGTGACCCAGGCTCTATATAAGCTTGAGTCACGTAGCGCTGCACGTCACTCTGCTGTTACAAATGTAGCGAGAGGTTGCTGCTGGTGATTTCAGGGAGAGAATAGGAGAGAATCTAACTCAGCGATCTACATAGAAATAGTTGTGTGGGTGCAGGGCACAATCGTTTTACCCTGCCCTGAGCCCATTGACCAAAAAAAATTAACTTTTATGATTCTGATAGGTGGGCGGCTGCGGCGGCAGCCATTTTATGCAAGCTCAGTGCACCAGCACTGCATCTGAGCTTTTGGGACATTGCAAATCACAATTTTTTGGGCAATCTACAACATCTGGATTAGTTAGTGTGCAATTTAAGCTAGAAATACACCCATCATTTTCTGGGGTTTTAAAAACACACTTTTTTGCCAAAAAACACTATTTTCAGGCCTTGCAGCATCAGCACATGTGATATTACAGGCTTATATACCGGTGTCAAATTCAGTTGTTAAACAAACACTAATTTGGGAAAAACAAATTTTGTTGGCAGCCTTTGATACAGATGTCATTGTGAGAAACACCCTTAAAACATTTGGGTTAGATTCAGAGATTTCAAATACCGCCATTTGGTGCACCAATATTGAATTCAGCCCTACACTGGTTCAGGCCGTGTAAGATACACCCTCTACATACAGGGGTTTGATTCAGGCATTTGAAATACAGCCATTATGGTCAAATAAATATTTAATTCAGGCCTACACTGGTTCAGACCATATGAGATACGCCCTCTACATAGAGGGGTTTGATTCAGGCATTTGAAATACAGCAATTTTGGGCAAAAAAATATTTAATTCAGGCCTACACTGATTCAGACCGTGTGAGATACACCCTCTACATACAGGGGTTTGATTCAAGCATTTGAAATACAGCCATTTGGTGCACCAATATTGAATTCAAGTCTACACTGGTTCAGGCTGTGTGAGATACACCCTCTACATACAGGGGTTTGATTCGTGGCATTTGAAATACAGCCATTTGAAATACAGCCATTTTGGGCAAAGAAATCTTTAATTTAGGCCTACACTGGTTCAGGCCCTGTGAGATACACCCTCTACATACAGGTGTTTGATTCAGGCATTTGTAATACAGCCATTTAAAAGACAGCCATTTTGGGCAAAGAACTATTTAATTCAGGCCTACACTGGTTCAGACCTTGTGAGATACACCCTCTACATACAGGGGTTTGATTCAGGCATTTGAAATACAGCCATTTAAAATACAGCCATTTTGGGCAAAGAAATATTTAATTTAGGCCTACACTGATTCAGACCATGTGAGATACACCCTCTACATACAGGGATTTCATTCAGGCATTTGAAATACCGCCATTTGGTGCACCAATATTGAATTCAAGTCTACACTGGTTCAGGCCGTGTGAGATACACCCTCTACATACAGGGGTTTGATTCAGGTATTCGAAATACAGCCATTTTGGGCAAAGAAATATTTAATTCAGGCCTACACTGGTTCAGGCCGTGTGAGATACACCCTCTACATACAGGGGTTTGATTCAGGCATTTGAAACACCGTCATTTGGTGCACCAATATTGAATTCAGTCCAACACTGGTTCAGGCTGTGTGAGATACACCATCTACATACAGGGGTTTGATTCAGGCATTTGTAATACAGCCATTTAAAAGACAGCCATTTTGGGCAAAGAACTATTTAATTCAGGCCTACACTGGTTCAGACCTTGTGAGATACACCCTCTACATACAGGGGTTTGATTCAGGCATTTTAAATACAGCCATTTAAAATACAGACATTTTGGGCAAAGAAATATTTAATTTAGGCCTACACTGATTCAGACCGTGTGAGATACACCCTCTACATACAGGGGTTTCATTTAGGCATTTGAAATACCGCCATTTGGTGCACCAATATTGAATTCAAGACTACACTGGTTCAGGCCGTGTGAGATACACCCTCTACATACAGGGGTTTGATTCAGGTATTCGAAATACAGCCATTTTGGGCAAAGAAATATTTAATTAAGGCCTACACTGGTTCAGACCGTGTGAGATACACCATCTACATACAGGGGTTTGATTCAGGTATTTGAAATACAGCCATTTTGGGCAAAGAAATATTTAATTCAGGCCTACACTGGTTCAGGCCGTGTGAGATACACCGTCTACAAATAGGGGTTTGATTCAGACATTTGAAATACTGCCATTTGGTGCACCAATATTGAATTCAGGCCTACACTGATTCAGGCCATGTGAGATACACCCTCTACATACAGGGGTTTGATTCAGGCCTTTGAAATACAGCCATTTGAAATACAGCCATTTTGGGCAAAGAAATCTTTAATTTAGGCCTACACTGGTTCAGGCCCTGTGAGATACACCCTCTACATACAGGGGTTTGATTCAGGCATTTGTAATACAGCCATTTAAAAGACAGCCATTTTGGGCAAAGAACTATTTAATTCAGGCCTACACTGGTTCAACCTTGTGAGATACACCCTCTACATACAGGGGTTTGATTCAGGCATTTGAAATACAGCCATTTAAAATACAGCCATTTTGGGCAAAGAAATATTTAATTTAGGCCTACACTGATTCAGACCATGTGAGATACACCCTCTACATACAGGGTTTTTTTTCAGGCATTTGAAATACCGCCATTTGGTGCACCAATATTGAATTCAAGTCTACACTGGTTCAGGCCGTGTGAGATACACCCTCTACATACAGGGGTTTGATTCAGGTATTCGAAATACAGCCATTTTGGGCAAAGAAATCTTTAATTCAGGCCTACACTGGTTCAGGCCGTGTGAGATACACCCTCTACATACAGGGGTTTGATTCAGGCATTTGAAACACCGTCATTTGGTGCACCAATATTGAATTCAGTCCAACACTGGTTCAGGCTGTGTGAGATACACCCTCTACATACAGGGGTTTGATTCAGGCATTTGTAATACAGCCATTTAAAAGACAGCCATTTTGGGCAAAGAACTATTTAATTCAGGCCTACACTGGTTCAGACCTTGTGAGATACACCCTCTACATACAGGGGTTTGATTCAGGCATTTTAAATACAGCCATTTAAAATACAGCCATTTTGGGCAAAGAAATATTTAATTTAGGCCTACACTGATTCAGACCGTGTGAGATACACCCTCTACATACAGGGGTTTCATTCAGGCATTTGAAATACCGCCATTTGGTGCACCAATATTGAATTCAAGACTACACTGGTTCAGGCCGTGTGAGATACACCCTCTACATACAGGGGTTTGATTCAGGTATTCGAAATACAGCCATTTTGGGCAAAGAAATCTTAAATTCAGGCCTACACTGGTTCAGGCCGTGTGAGATACACCCTCTACATACAGGGGTTTAATTCAGGTATTTGAAATACAGCCATTTTGGGCAACAAAATCTTTAATTCAGGCCTACACTGGTTTAGGCCATGTGAAATACAACCTCTACTTACAGGGGTTTGATTCAAGCATTTAAAATACCGCCATTTGGTGCACCGATATTGAATTCAGGCCTACACTGGTTCAGGCCATGTGAGATACACCCTCTACATACAGGGGTTTGATGTAGGCATTTGAAATACAGCCTTTTGAAATACAGGCATTTGAAATACAGCCATTTTGGGCAAAGAGATCTTTAATTCAGGCCTACAATGGTTCAGGCCGTGTGAGATACACCCTCTACATACAGGGGTTTAATTCAGGTATTTGAAATACAGCCATTTTGGGCAACAAAATCTTTAATTCAGGCCTACACTGGTTTAGGCCATGTGAAATACAACCTCTACTTACAGGGGTTTGATTCAAGCATTTAAAATACCGCCATTTGGTGCACCGATATTGAATTCAGGCCTACACTGGTTCAGGCCATGTGAGATACACCCTCTACATACAGGGGTTTGATGTAGGCATTTGAAATACAGCCTTTTGAAATACAGGCATTTGAAATACAGCCATTTTGGGCAAAGAGATCTTTAATTCAGGCCTACAATGGTTCAGGCCGTGTGAGATACACCCTCTATATACAGGGGTTTGATTCAGGTATTTGAAATACAGCCATTTTGGGCAAAGAAATATTTAATTCAGGCCTACACTGGTTCAGACCGTGTGAGATACACCATCTACATACAGGGGTTTGATTCAGGCCTTTTAAATACAGCCTTTTGAAATACAGGCATTTGAAATACAGCCATTTTGGGCAAAGAGATCTTTAATTCAGGCCTACAATGGTTCAGGCCGTGTGAGATACACCCTCTATATACAGGGGTTTGATTCAGGTATTTGAAATACAGCCATTTTGGGCAAAGAAATCTTTAATTCAGGCCTACACTGGTTCAGGCCGAGTGAGATACACCCTCTACAAACAGGGGTTTGATTCAGACATTTAAAATACTGCCATTTGGTGCATCAATATTGAATTCAGGCCTACACTGGTTCAGGCCGTGTGAGATACACCCTCTACATACAGGGGTTTGATTCAGGTATTTGAAATACAGCCATTTTTGGCAAAGAAATATTTAATTCAGGCCTACACTGGTTCAGACCATGTGAGATAGACCCTCTACATACAGGGGTTTGATTCAGGCCTTTGAAATACAGCAATTTGAAATACAGCCATTTTGGGCAAAGAAATCTTTAATTTAGGCCTACACTGGTTCAGGCCCTGTTAGATACACCCTCTAAATACAAGGGTTTGATTCAGGCATTTGTAATACAGCCATTTAAAAGACAGCCATTTTGGGCAAAGAACTATTTAATTCAGGCCTACACTGGTTCAGACCTTGTGAGATACACCCTCTACATATAGGGGTTTGATTCAGGCATTTGAAATGCAGCCATTTAAAATACAGCCATTTTGGGCAAAGAAATATTTAATTTAGACCTACACTGATTCAGACCGTGTGAGATACACCCTCTACATACAGGGGTTTCATTCAGGCATTTGAAATAAGCCATTTGGTGCACCAATAATGGATTCAGGCCATCACTGGTTCAGGCCGTGTGAGATACACCCTCTACATACAGGGGTTTGATTCAGGTATTCGAAATACAGCCATTTTGGGCAAAGAAATCTTTAATTCAGGCCTACACTGGTTCAGGCCGTGTGAGATATACCCTCTACATACAGGGGTTTGATTCAGGCATTTGAAACACCGTCATTTGGTGCACCAATATTGAATTCAGTCCAACACTGGTTCAGGCTGTGTGAGATACACCCTCTACATACATGGGTTTGATTCAGGCATTTGAAATACAGCTATTTGAAATACAGCCATTTTGGGCAAAGAAATATTTAATTCAGGCCTACACTGGTTCAGGCCGTGTGAGATACACCCTCTACAAATAGGGGTTTGATTCAGACATTTGAAATACTGCCATTTGGTGCACCAATATTGAATTCAGGCCTACACTGATTCAGGCTATGTGAGATACACCCTCTACATACAGGGGTTTGATTCAGGCCTTTGAAATACAGCCATTTGAAATACAGCCATTTTGGGCAAAGAAATCTTTAATTTAAGCCTACAATGGTTCAGGCCCTGTGAGATAC
>NC_053389.1:60677709-60723738 GCF_905171765.1 Bufo bufo
CCCAACACTCACCTAGGGATGTCCACCTTAAGAAGGCACCTGGCCTTCCATCATCGAGCCCAGTGGGAGCAACGCCATCAAAATCCACAAAGCCACACTCCTGGCGCTCCACGTCCTGCCTCTTCTCCTCCTCTCTCCTCCCATTTGTCCTCCACTTCACCTTCCAGCGTGTCGTCATCGCATTCATCTGGCAGACTGCAGGCTTCCGTGGCCTAAATGTTAGAGCGAAAAAAGTTGATAACGCCGGATAACCCTCTTGCCCAATGGCTGACCACTAGCTTGTCGGAACTGCTAGCCCGCCAACTACTGCCATATAAACTGGTGGACTCGGAGGCCTTTAGAAAATTTGTGGCCATTGGCACACCACAATGAAAGATCCCCAGAAGAAAATATTTCTCCCATAAGGGCATACCAGGGCTACATGGCCACGTTCAGCGGCAAGTGAATATATCACAGACACGTGGTCTAGCAAACACGGGCAGGGAAGGTACATAACTTTTACTGCCCACTGGGTGAACCTTCTGACGGCCGTCAAGCATGTAACCCATTGCACCCGTGTGGATTTGGTGTTACCGCCACGGATTGCATGCAGGACTGCCTCTTCTTATCCTCCTCCTACTCCATCCTCCATCTCCTCCTCGGCTGACTCCTCCTTTTCCATTGCTACCACCTCTTCTGCTGCAGCCCCCAAGCTCCCCAGAACCTATTCGACGTGCCACATGAGACGTTGCCATGCTGTGCTGCAACTGTTGTGCCTGTAAGCCAAGAGCCACACCGGTCCTGCACTCCTTTCAGCTCTGCGATCACAGGCCGATCAGTGGCTAACCCTGCTTAATTTGACATTTGGTAAAGTGGTTTGCGAAAATGGTGCCAATCTGCTGAGTAAGCTGAAACAGGGCAAAATGACACACGTACTGGGCATGGCACACGTCCTGAACTTAATTGTGCAGCGAATTATTGCTAAATACCCCGGCGTCCAGGTCGTCTTGCGACACCACTCGCCCGTCAGACGTCTGATTTGTGACTTTCCGACACGCTGGAACTCCACCTTTTATATGCTTGATAGGCTGCTCCAGCAGAAATGTGCCCTTAACCACCTCAGCCCCCCTAGCTTAAACCCCCTTAATGACCAGACCACTTTTTACAATTCTGCACTACACTACTTTCACGGTTTATTGCTCGGTCATACAACTTACCACCCAAATGAATTTTACCTACTTTTCTTCTCACAAATACAGCTTTCTTTTGGTGGTATTTGATTGCTGCTAAGATTTTTCGTTTTTCCGATATTAATCAAAATAGGCCTCAATTTTCTCAAAAAAAGTGTATTTTTAACTTTCTCTGGTTAAATTGTTCAAATATAGTTACATTTCTATACAAGTTTGTGTCAGAATTTATTGTGCTACATGTCTTTGATAAAAAAAAATCCAATAAGTGTATATTTATTGGTTTGCACAAAAGTTATAGCATTTACAAACTATGGTACAAAAATGTGAATTTCTGCATTTTGAAGCAGCTCTGACTTTCTGAGCACCTGTCATGTTTCTTGAGGTGCTAGAATGCCAGGATAGTATAAATACCCCCCAAATGACCCCATTTTAGAAAGAAGACACCCCAAAGTATTCGCGGAGGGGCATGGTGAGTTCATGTATGATTTAATTTTTTTTCACAAGTTAGCGGAAAATGACACTTTCTGAGAAAAAAAATAATAATAAAGTTTCCATTTCTGCAAACTTCTGGCAAAATCTCCCACGGACTCACTATGCCCCTCAGTGAATACCTTGGGGTGTCTACTTTCCGAAATGGGGTCATTTGTGGGGTGTGTTTACTGTTCTGGCATTTTGGGCGGGGCTAAATTGTGAGCAACCCTGTAAAGCCTAAAGGTACTCGTTGGACTTTCGGCCCCTTTACACACCTAGGCTGCAAAAAAGTATCACACATGTGGTATCGCCGTACTCAGGAGAAGTAGGGCAATGTGTTTTGGGGTGTATTTTTACATATACCCATGCTGGGTGAGAGAAATATCTCTGTAAATGACAACTTTTCCAATTTTTTTATACAAAGTTGTCAATTTACTGAGATATTTCTCTCACCCAGCATGGGTATATGTAAAAATACACCCCAAAACACATTGCCCTACTTCTCCTGAGTACGGCGATACCGCATGCGCAAAGGGGCCGAAAGTCCAACGAGTACCTTTTAGGAGGGCATTTTTAGGCATTTGGATTCCAGACTTCTTCTCACGCTTTAGGGCCCCTAAAATGCCAGGGCAGTATAAATACCCCACAAGTGACCCCATTTTGGAAAGAAGACACCCCAAGGTATTCCGTGAGGGGCATGGCGAGTTCATAGAAGATCTTTTTTTTTTGCGGAAATTGAATTTTTTTAGTTTTTTCTCACAAAGTCTCCCTTTCCGCTAACTTGTGACAAAAAGTTCAATCTTTCATGGACTCAATATGCCCCTCAGCGAATACCTTGGGGTGTCTTCTTTCCAAAATGGGGTCATTTGTGGGGTGTTTGTACTGCCCTGGCATTTGAGGCTCTCCGCAATCATTACATGTATGGCCAGCATTAGGAGTTTCTGCTATTCTCCTTAGGCCTCATGCACACGACCGTTGTTTGGGTCCGCATCCGAGCCGCTGTTTTGGCGGCTCGGATGCAGACCCATTCATTTCAATGGGGCCGCAAAAGATGCGGACAGCACTCCGTGTGCTGTCCGCATCCGTTGCTCCGTTCCGCGGCCCCGCAAAAAAAATATAACATGTCCTATTCTTGTCCGCACTTTGCGGACAAGAATAGGCATTTATATTGCCGGCGCCCGTTCCGTTCCGCAAATTGCGTAAGTCAACAGGGGCGCCTTCCGTTTTTTGCGCATGCCCGGTTTGCAGACCGCAAAAAACGGCACGGTCGTGTGCATGAGGACTTATATTGAGCATACGGGCAATGAGATTTTTTTTTTCGCACAGATTTCTTCATACGCATCGATCAATGTGGATGAAAAAATCTCTGCCAAAAAATGGGCAAAAAAAAAAAAAAGCTGCGATCGGTAATAAAGATCCAAAAAGCTCAAAAGTGATCTTTATAGCGCCGCAGCGATTTTACGGTGTTTTTGCAGTGATCAGAAAAAAAAACATTTCTGTCACTGCGGTGGGGCGGACTGAACGCAAGTGTGCGCACAAGATCAGACCTGATCGGGCGAACACTGCGTTTTTTGTAGAGCCTAAGGTGACCCTAATGTACTGATATAGATCTGATTGCGATCAGTCTTGATCACTTACAGATACTATATAGTACTAGTGCTGATTAGCGACAGCGATGACTAATCAGTGAATGCGTTGCGGTGGGCTCTAACTACCTAACAAGTGGCTAACTAACTGGTGGTGATCCTGTAGTTTCCAAAATGAGGTCATTTTTTGGGGAGTTTCTACTCAAGTGGTGCATCAGGGGGTCTTCAAATGTGACATGGCAACTTAAAATTATCCCAGTAAAATCTGTCTTCCAAAAACCATATGGTGTTCCCCTCCTTCTGCGCTCTGCCGTGTGCCCGTACAGCAGTTTAGGACCACATATGGGGTGTTTCTGTAAACTACAGAATCAGGGACATAAATATAGATTTTTGTTTGGCTGTTAACCCTTGCTTTGTTACTGGAAAAAAATTATAAAAATGGAAATCTGCCAAAAAAGTGAAATTCTGAAATTGCATCTACATTTACCTTTAATTCTTGTGGAACACCTATAGGGTTAACAAGGTTTGTAAAATCAGTTTTGAATACCTTGACAGGTGTATCTTCCAAAATGGGGTCACTTGCTTTGTTACTGGAAAAAATGGATTAAATTGGATTATCTGCCAAAAATGTGAAATTCTGAAATTTCTTCTACATTTTCCTTTAATTCTTTTGGAACACCTAAAGGGTTAAGAAAGTTTGCAAATTCGGTGTTGAATACCTTGATTTGTGTAGTTTCTAAAATGGGGCCATTTATGGGTGGTTTCTATTATGTAAGCCTCACAAAGTGACTTCAAAACTGAACTAAAAAGTGGGTTTTGGAAATTTTCAGAAAAATTTCAAGATTTGCTTCTAAACTTCTAAGCCTTCTAACGTCCCAAAAAAGAAAATTTCATTTACAAAATGGTCCAAACATGAAGTAGACATATGGGAAATGTAAAGTAATAGCTATTTTAGGAGGTATCACTATCTGTTTTAAAGGAGAAATTAAAATTTTGAAAATTGCAAATTTTTCAAAATTTTTGGTAAATTTGGTATTTTTTTTATAAATAAAAATGAAATATTTTGACTCAAATTTACCACTGTCATGAAGTACAATATGTGACAAGAAAACAATCTCAGAATGGCTTGGATAAGTAAAAGCGTTTTAAGGTTATCACCACATAAAGTGACACATGTCAGATTTGCAAAAAATGGCCTTGTACTTAAAGGGCTTCTGTCACCCCACTAAACTGATTTTTTTTTTGTGTACTTATAATCCCTATCCTGCGATATTGCTATACCTTATGTTATTAATCATTTTAGTTTAGTAGATTTTGCAAAAAACGTACTTTTATGATATGCTAATTACCTTTCTACCAGCAAGTAGGGCGTCCACTTGCTGGTAGCAGCCGCCTGAAAACCGCCCCTCCTTCTGTTGATTGACAGGGCCAGCCGCGATCTCCTCCTCCGGCCGGCCCTGTCAGCATTTCAAAAATCTGCGCTCTGAGATAAGGAGGCTCGGCTCCTCAGCACTCCCTCAGTGCGCCTGCGCCGATGACGTCACCGAAAGAGAAGACGTCATCGGCGCAGGTGCACTGAGGGAGTGCTGAGGAGGCGAGCCTCCTTATCTCAGAGCGCCTGCGCCGAATCAACACAGGCGCGCAATTTTTGAAATGCCCTTTAAGGTGAAAAATGGCAGGGTCCTGAAGGGGTTAATGGCAGTGTTAACATAAACATTTCGAAAACCTATAAAAAAAAATTAAACTGCCAAAAAATGGTTTGTGTAATGTATATATCAGTGCTGTATTAGAATTACAGATAAGCAAAGTTTTGAAAAATTTGATTCGGCAACTTTAAAGTTAGGCAAGAAATTTGATTTGTAACAAAGCAACTGATCACGAATCACTATAAGGGCTCATGCACATGAACGTATTTTCTTTCTGTGTCCATTCCGTTTTTTTTGTGGAACGTATGCGGAACCATTCACTTCAATAGGCCCGCAAGTTACTCTGTGTGCATTCCGTTTCCGTACGTAGTTCCGTTGCGCAAAAAAATAGAACATGTCCTATTATTGTCCGAATTACGGACAAGGATAGTACTGTACAATGAAGGGCCGGCTGCTCCGTTCCGCAAAATACAGAATGCACACAGATGTCATCCATATTGTTTGCGGATCCGTTTTTTGCGGACCGCAAAGTACATACGGTCGTATGCATGAGTCCTAAATCAGGTATATCCAGGCCACTCTGCCTTAGGGTACGGCATGCTGCAGGTGGGTTGCGGCCATGCTGCAGCAAAGAACCACGCGTCCAATTAGCCCGCAGCTGCCTTTCATTTAATAAAGAAGACTGCACTGTACATTCCTTCTTCATTGTTAATGGCTGCGCTGCACCTTTAAACAGTGGATGTTGCAGGTATAGGGTTTGGCTGGTTAGGTGGGGAGGACGACAATATGCATATTATTGCTGTTCTTACCTGCAATCTCCTGTAGGTTATTTGAATATTACTGAATATTAATCAACTCTGGCATACCCACTTCTCCAACCCAAGTGCTCTCCTGCCCTACATCTGCTTTTCCTCCTTTTCCACATCATCTTATATCGATGAGAATATGTCATCAGAAACATCGAGCTCCAACTCTCTCTGCACCTTGTTGACTTTTCTTGGACATGGAGACTTTGAAGGATGAGGGTTTTATAGGGCTGTGACATCACAGGGGATGGCTATCTGCAGATTGGCTAGCTGAACAGTGTTATGGGTAATCTCACAATCTCACAATCCCGAGCTTCTTACTTTTACTTTGTAACACGGGCTACCGCTATTTTAGAAAAAACTGATTTGTTACCAAGAAGCGCAATGAAATTCGGATTTGTTGCGAATCAAACTTTTTCTAAACTTTGAACTGAATTCTACTTCGAATGCTTCGCTTAGCTCAAAACTAACTAGAATTATGAACTTAAAATGAGATAGCACCCAAGACTTTTGGTAAAACAGTATTATTGATTAATAGTGATGAGCAGCATAAGCAATATTCGTTTTTGCAATATTTCACAAATTTTTGGCCTAATATTCGCCATAAATTCATAAATTCTAGCATTCATGATCTCCAGTCATTATTTTCTTGATTGAAAAAATTGCCAATGTAATATACATTTTTCAAGCTGCTAGAAGTTTCCTGAGACTGGAGAAAATGGTTGGCAGCAACTTTCGTGACCGTGAGGAAGAACTCCTGATCACTGTAAGTAATTTTACATTACAGCACTGTTTTTGATTACATTTTTCGTGCATGGCAGAACAATAGCTTTATATGCAGATAGAGTGCTCCAATATATTCGCCCCAAAAAATCCCAGATGAGGCAGACGCCCCTGCCAGCTGCGCCCGCCCCTCCATGGGTAGAGGAGCGGCCCTGTGCTGGCAGCAGTCCAGCACTGGAACCAACTTCCCTACCAAATCCAAGGCTGCCGGCACACCCACGGCACGGGCGCTCATGATCAGCAAAAATTTATTTACAGCCAAAAAAACTATACTAAGAAAATAAAGAGGGACTTATATATACTGTATGAGCTAACTTTCCAATGTGATTGAATAAGGATCCAGATGACAAAGCACAGAAATGACACTGCTCTCTCTGTAAACTGAAAAAAAAACTGCAGAAAATTGCTGCTGGGGAGTTTCCTATATAGTAAGGGGTAGGCAACTTTCCTATTGATTGCTAGGGATGTTGCTAATAGAGATGGCCTTGTGGTCGTTTCACGGCGAACTTTGCGTGTTCGCGATTCGCCGAACATGCGAACATATGGAGAAATTCACGCCCGCCATATTCTTTTACATTATGAAGTACTTTGACCCATGACGCATCCATCAGGTGGTACAGGACAGCCAATTGAGACATTTCAGCACATGGACATACCCCCTACCTTATAAATAAAGCTAAACTGGCCGCCATTTTACATTAAGTGTTTTGCCAGTGTAGGGAGAGGTTGCTGTGTGGAGCAGGGACAGACTGTTAGGGCCACAAAAGTCATTTTAAGGACTGGTATAGGTGTGCTATCGATATGTGTGATACACAGAGGGGTGCGCTATACTTATAATAAACTTTTATAATGAGTCAAAAACACATAGATCTATATAGTGATCACCTGGAAGTCAGGGGTCTAGGGGCTTACTAGGGCCATTTTTATATAGTTTAGGGTTCCGGACAGGGTCGCCCTTATCAGGGCGGGTGGTCTGTGGTTAGGCTATCAGGGCCAGAATAGCACCCCCCTGTACGGCAATATCAGGGACAGTTCTTTGCCCACCCTGTCCTTTAATACCACATCATCATCTAGCCCAGGGATAGATGTTTTTTGCTTTGCCTCCGGGATTCATGGATGTGCACTGGAACCCCCCGGATTGTGGTAGGACATATGGTTTCTGATTTGGTGCCGCCGGGCACTTGCTATTGCCGACCACATCTATGCTTTTTGCTTAACTTTAATAATTTAATTTATTTTCATTTTGAGGGATATCTTTTCTATTTACACGTCCGCAAAATGGGTCCGCATCCGTTCCGAAATTTTGCGGAACGGGTGCAGATCCATTCATTTTTAATGGGGCCGGAATGTGTTGTCCGCATCCGCATTTGTCCGCATTTGCGTATCCGCACTTCCACATCTGTGCTTCCGTTTCCCCAAAATTGCAGACAAGATTAGGCATTTTCTATTATAGTGCCGTCGATGTGCGGTCCACAAATTGTGGAATGTAGATTGCCGGTGTCCGTGTTTTGCGGATCCGCAAAACACTTACGAATGTGTGAATGGACCCTCATAGTAAAATCATTAAAGGTTAAGTTTTATCTTTATGTATATTCTAATGGATTGCCTGCCTTGTACAATGTTATAATATACTTTCTATGTTAGAAAGTATATTATAGTGCATTTGTATTGTGCGGCAGTTGTGTGCGGTTCTGCTGCGATACTGCAGGTATATAGAGGGACAAGCATTATTGGAACAAATAATTTCTACTGGTGTGATATACCAGTCGTCCCACAAAAAAACAGATTGAAGCGGGGTGTTATATACCATATACTTTCTTTATAGTGCATTTGGGTACTGTATAGCGCATTTGCGCATGCGAAAATTATATTGACAATATTTCGCATTGAAAAAAAAAATGAATGGAGATCGCAAATTCGAATAATACATCTGGTACAGTATGTCACTGTCCATGTTGTGGGACTATTTGTGCACTTCTAGTAATTATTTCTTGGCTGCAAATATGAGCTGAAGGTTTTTCAGGTTCGCCAGTCATTAAAATGAATGGGACCCGCCGCAAACTTTCGGTTCGCAAACATTTGATCGCGTTCGCGAACCGTCCCGGCAAATGTTCGTCCATCATTAGTTGCTAATCTCTAAAAAATATATTGCAGCCTTCTCATTGGCCCACAAGCAAGAATTTGAGGGTACTGATGAAAAAAAAATCTAGATTATTCATGATTACAAAGATATAGCACTATATTCTAGATCTTTGTGAATTCTCGAAGTACAGATATTTGTGATAAAAATTCGTGATTAGAATATTTGCGATTAACACTATTGATTAATAAAGTACATAAAAAAATATTTTTAGACAGTTTAGAAAATTTGAAAAGAAGGTTTTTGAACAGTTTAGTTACTCTTCAATGATTACTACATCCGTATTTAATGTATAATTATTAAATAAAAATCCAGATGCTCCGTGTGGACTTAAACATTTAGCTTCCACTACATGTAGACTCATACTGTCTGTAAACTATAAAATAATGTTCAATTGAGACTCTAATGAAAAAAAAAACCATCAGTTACTGGACCTGAAGAACAGAATAACACACATTTAGCGACAAGCAAATTTCTTGAAATTTGATTTAGATTGAATTTGGCAAAATTGGTTTGTGGTTTTGGGGTCTGTATAAATTCAACTCAAATTGAAAATGCTCCTATTGCCCAGAGAAATTGTGGACGACATTATGGTGTCTCCTAGGGCTGTATGCAACTCATTTCAAGCTCATTAATCCTAACAGTGACATTTGGCTATGGGTAAATGGATGGCTGCTGGTGGTAACAAACAACCTCTTTAAAAACAAACTGCTCTGTAGGATTTTTTTTATGTTTTTAAAAAATATGCTATAAAAATTAAAAAAAATTTGACAACAAATGCCTGCTTATGTGGAAACACACCGCCTGGTGTTATGTGATCCTCTGTCTTCATTTTTCCTACCTTCTGATCTGACACCATATTAAAAAATTTGCTGAAATCACCAATAATTTGGATTATAATTTGACCAGATTTTTTTTTAATTTGTGTTGAATTTGATTAGTTTAGAATGGATTCCTCGTCTCTATACACGGCACCAAAAAATAAACAGGTAAAACACAAGAGCAAGCAAGAATTAAATTAAGTCTAAAGAAATTAATTATATAAATGGCATAAAATCTTTGCTACTTGAAACAGTTGACGGAAAGAAATTTCAGTAAATACTGAAGAAACTTTTTATGTTCAGATGAAATACATTTATTGCCTGTTAAGTTCACCTATTAATTTCAAGCTAAGGTAAAATGTAATAATTCAATGTAATCTTATATTAAAATATTTATTTGGTGATCTAAAATAAAAATATTTGTGTTGTAATTTCACTAAGTATATTCAGAGAGATTATTAATAACCATATCACCTGTGCTATTATTAATATTGTTGATGTTTCTAGTCATAAAACATTAAGAATTCGACTACTTAACAAGAATTATCATCTAGACAATATAAAACTAAAAATGCATAAACATCTTTACAGGTTGTTGTTCGTGCATAAATATTCATATTTATCAGAGTATTTTTAATAGAAATGTGCCTATTCTTAAAGGGGTTCTCCGGCAATGAAGGGAAATATTTAAATAAATACTTTATTACAAATATATTCCCAAATAAATTTCATTAGAATGGCTCATTTTGTCTGGGGAGCAAATCATTGGGGGAAATAAAATGGTCGCCGTCCTATTAGTACACACAAAACCTGTCCTCCTAATCACATTGGAGGACAAGTTACTTTACAACACTGAGCTAAAGAGCTGCCTCATTCTCCTCTCTGCTCTACTTGTCAGGGATTATGATCCTGAATACAGATGATAAGATCTTCAGCTGAATCTCTGTAGGAAGAGAGTTCATAAGGAGACATAAAGTACAGAGAGGACGGACAGGACAGGCTGTGGTAATGTGGGGCTGTGATAATAGAGACTGCATACAAGTGCTGCTACTCATTAGTCACATTCCCACCCTCCGCTCTGTACTTTATGTCTCCTTCTGTCCTTCAGACTCTGCACACAGGGAACGAAAATCACATCTTGGAGAGTTCCATAATTCTTTATTTCACAAAAATATAATCATGGTGCATAAAACTAAGGGGGTAATTTATTTGTAGAGCCGCCAGCCTATACATAACTTCAGCGCATCCAGTGCTGCTTCTATATGTAAGCCAGCTTCCTAGCCGTCTTAAGCTTAGACCATTTTCTATGCCTAAACCAGGCATAAAAATGATGAATGAGATGGTCCTGCCAGACCATCCCCTTTCCAGTGCACGCCACCCACTTCCTGAGATCTGGCGTGAGCGGGGAAAAGTCGCAGATTGCGGCACAACTAACCATTGCGCCACAATTCGCGCCTGAAATACGCCTAATATAGGCGTATTTCAGATTAATAAATGACCCCCTAAATGTATATGTTACTAGCACCGAAACTGTGATTTTATTTTAGTTTTTTTTAACTTTTTTCAGTTTTAACAATGCATTAGTAGTAAAAAAAATCTTGGTTTCACGTTTCAAAATACATTCAACTTTCAAGTATAACCACACGAACGGCATCTTTTCTATTTTTTTACCCAATAAGTGTGTTTTCTGTTCAACCAGTATATTGTAATGTAATACTTTAGCTTCCACATACAGTATATGCCTGAGTATGCATTTTATTGAAGATGTCACATGCTATTGCAGTTGTATGCATCTCAGTGGTACTTCCGTTTAAAGAGGTTTTTTTTCTTATGTTCTTAAAAATATGATATAAAGTGAGATTTAGTAAATGTATAATAATTTCACTCATTATAAAAGACTGACCAGTTTGCAGTCCTAATCATGCACAGCAATATAGGTGATTTATTGCTCTATACAAAATAAGACACCACAAGCACAAATACTTGCGGTAGACAAAATACTATGATTGTACTCATAAATCAGGTGAGCACTAAGTGCCATCTCTATTGTGTACACTCTTATATCATTTTGCCTACTTCCCTTTGAGGTCATACACCCATGACCACTGGGATTCACTAAACCTCTACTGTATAGCAACAAGATCCAACTATTAACTGCTTGTTTATGGGAGTCACTTTATTCCATGGAGAAACATGAATGAAGTGCATTGTGTCCTATCTTCTAAGGCAAGCAGGGTATTTCTTCTCTACATCTGACCTTTCCTTAAAATGGCCTTCCTGCTCAAGAAAAATTAACATTAACTGAGGAGCGAACAGAACAGTTATCTCATTGACGGGGTGTAGCTATAGTGGAAGCGGCTGCTATCGGGCCCAACTCAGAAACGAACCACCCGAGAGGAGGACTGATAGATCCTCAACAGTATTATACAATGACATTATATACAGTGTCATGACATCAAGTATATACATGTAGGAAACGGACAAAGCGCCTGCCTGTCCTGGTCTGAGAAAGCGATCTTGACTGGCTGCAGGAGTGAGGGTTGCCCAGAAGGAGGGGATTGCTGGGTGAGGAGGACCGTCAAATTGTTTCTGTGGGCCCAGTCAGTTCTAGTTACACCCCTGCCAATTGACCTCCTATTTTACCAAAGTTTTCCCAATGATTGATACATTTTGATTGTTTGCAAACTAACAAAAAAGATCCAAGCCATTGTTTCATTGTAAAGGTAATTTTAAAATTATATTCCCATTTGGAAATTAAAGGATAACTTACCTTTTCATGTGCAGATCTGCCAATTCTCGGGCAACTTCTGTCATCCAAGATGGTCGCATCTCTTCTTAGTTATATTACTTATTCCATATGTCTCAAAGCTACTTGAGCAACTTGTCCATTCTGAAATGTCCTCTCACCTCTCCTCCTGATCCCTCTTTGACCGGCTACAATCTGGCTTCCGAACCCACCACTCAACTGAGACTGCCCTTACCAAAGTCACTAATGACCTACTAACAGCCAAAACAAAAAAACTTTACTTTGTCCTCCTTCTCCTTGACCTGGCCTCTGCCTTTGACACTGTCGACTACTCCCTTCTGTTACAAACTTTCTCATCTCTTGGAATCACTGACCTGGCCCTCTCCTGGGTCACATCATACCTCACAGAGCAGACATTTAGTGTCTTCCACTCTCACACCACCTCCTCATTTCATTCATTCCCTTTCTGTTGGTGTCCCACAAGTCTCTGTCCTAGGACCCCTGCTCTTCTCTATCTACACTTTATGAATGAGGCAGGCGGCGCAGGCAAGTGACGTCAGTGAGTGACGCGTCGGCCGCCCGGCCTGCCTGCCGGCATTGTACAGAACCTATTAGGAATAGGATGTAAGGTACTATTAGGAATTTAGGAGTGAGGGAGCATATGTAATACATTTTAAATGAATAAGACATTTTATATTTGTAAACTGGGGGGGGGGGGCGGCTGATCCGTGGATGGCACAGTTAAGGGGTGGGGGGGTCTGTGGATGGCACTGTTATGGGCTGGGGGGTCTGTGGATGGCACTGTTATGGGGTGGGGGGTCTGTTATATATAACAGTGCCAGCCACAGATCCCCCCTGTAACAGTGCCAGCCACAGATCCCCCCTGTAACAGTGCCAGCCATAGATCCCCCCCTGTAACAGTGCCAGCCACAGATCCCCCCTGTAACAGTGCCAGCCACAGATCCCCCCTGTAACAGTGTCCGCCAGCCACAGATCCCCCCTGTAACAGTGTCCGTCATCCACAGATCCCCCCTGTAACAGTGTCCGTCATCCACAGATCCCCCTGTAACAATGTCCGTCATCCACAGATCCCCCCATAACAGTGTCCGTCATCCACAGATCCCCCCTGTAACAGTGTCCGTCATCCACAGATCCCCCCATAACAGTGTCCGTCATCCACAGATCCCCCCATAACAGTGTCTGTCATCCACAGATCCCCCCCATAACAGTGTCCGTCATCCACAGATCCCCCATAACAGTGTCCGTTATCCACAGATCCCCCCATAGCAGTGTCCGTCATCCGCAGATCCCCCCATAACAGTGTCCTTCACAGATCCCCAGTAATAGTGCCATCCAAAGACCACCATTAGTTCCAAACCCACCAAAAGCACACCTTTTGGTTAAAAATATTTTTTTTCTTATTCTCCTCCCCAAAAACCTAGGTGCGTCTTATGAGCTTTTTTTGTCGGACCAAAAGTATTTGCTGGTTCATTTAGCGTTACCCAGGCTGCACCACGGGGAGGCGTACCATCAGTACACCCAATACCGTACCGTCACTTCACTAGACAGGTACATCGCAGCTTAGCTGGCCAATATCTGATTGCTCAGACCTCACACACATTGTAATCGCAATACAATTCGATCTTATAATGGTAACATTAAACCTAATATTTCCCCTTTAAAAACGTAACTACTTTTTGTTTTTTTGTAGTGGATATTTGTATAATAAAAAAATTGTGATTATATGCCTTCATCTTTATCCTTCAGCGCTTTCTGGAGCGGCGCTATCCATGGACCCAGAAAAGGGTTGAGAAAGAGGCCACCCTACAGTCTGTCCGGGCCGAATTAAAATTAAAAAGTGGTATCTGGCACGACCACAAGGCAATTCAAAAAAAGTTGTAAATGTATATATTCAGTTATGCTGCTAATAAATACAGATGTAGTATGGTTAAAACACAACATCTTAACTCAAATTTCTTAACTCATCACGTAATCTTGAAACAAAAGCCATTTTATAAAATAGCTTAACGCATTTAATTGCATTAAGTTTACATAACACGTCTCATAAAGCATGTGTGTTAACTCTACTACAGCCGTATTTCATCCCTTTGCAAATGATTACTTAATACCTGGTGTGACATGTACAAAATCTTCAGGTTACATCATACATCTCTACCTCGCTGAGATTGTATATATATAGTTATACACACAGCGCGGTACTGATGTATGATGTCACTGGATGATTTCATACATTTCACACACACACATAAATATACACTCACCTAAAGAATTATTAGGAACACCTGTTCTATTTCTCATTAATGCAATTATCTAGTCAACCAATCACATGGCAGTTGCTTTAATGCATTTAGGGGGGTGGTCCTGGTCAAGACAATCTCCTGAACTCCAAACTGAATGTCAGAATGGGAAAGAAAGGTGATTTAAGCAATTTTGAGCGTGGCATGGTTTTGGTGCCAGACGGGCCGGTCTGAGTATTTCACAATCTGCTCAGTTACTGGGATTTTCACGCACAACCATTTCTAGGGTTTACAAAGAATGGTGTGAAAAGGGAAAAACATCCAGTATGCGGCAGTCCTGTGGGCAAAAATGCCTTGTGGATGCTAGAGGTCAGAGGAGAATGGGCCAACTGATTCAAGCTGATAGCAGAGCAACGTTGACTGAAATAACCACTCGTTACAACCGAGGTATGCAGCAAATCATTTGTGAAGCCACAACACGCACAACCTTGAGGCGGATGGGCTACAACAGCAGAAGACCCCCCCCCCCCCCGGTACCACTCATCTCCACTACAAATAGGAAAAAAAGGCTACAATTTGCACGAGCTCACCAAAATTGGACTGTTAAAGACTGGAAAAATGTTGCCTGGTCTGATGAGTCTCGATTTCTGTTTAGACATTCAAATGGTAGAGTCCGAATTTGTAAACAGAAGGAGAACATGTATCCATCCTCTGATGGTGTCACGAGTTGGGGGTCCCAGGAGAGACCACCGCATCGTCAAGTAATAAACGGAAATCAGGTACAGACACATAAGAGTTTATTGCATAAACAAAAACCAGGAAGGCAGCACAGACAAAACATGAGCTCTATGTACCGTCAGCACAGTGGGAGAAAACCCCCACTGCGCCACTGTCTAGTAATCCTCCAGAGGGGCGTGACTAAGCAACTCCTGGTATTCACTAGAGCCCTAGATGGTAAGGTTAGACTTTGCCGCAGGAAGTTGCCAGGGTCCACTCTGGAGCGTGAACTAGACAGTGACAGCAGGAACGAATGGACAACAGGTACCAGAAGGTACCGACGGCACATAGGCAAACATAACAGACAGGCAAATACAAAACAGGGCAACTAATAATACAAGCAGGAGTTCACGCAAGGGAGCAGGAGTGGCAATGAGCAGAGAAGGACTTGCTCCACCAGTAGTAAACTGCATGGCCTTGCGCATGCCACTCTGCTGCAAAGGCTTGCTGAACACAGACATAATAATACACACAAAGTAACTAAAACATAACAGGCAGAACAGATAACAGAAAGACGACGTTAATGAACAAGTAGGGAAACCCACAGAGCACAAACAGACAGACACGGATACCATGGGTCAGCAGCATGGGAGAGAGTACAAACCAGGAGCAGGACAAGACAACACACACCAGGAGAGCTGACACAGAACTGAGGAAACCCCAGCCTTATATACAGGTTCCATAGGTGCAGCAGAGAGACCACATCCATGGAGCAGACAGAGGATTAACTCCTAATAGGAACCCATACAGAACCACAAATAATACAGAGGAACGGAGCTGCAGCGAGAGCATAGACAGAAGGTCACAGCCAGCGGTAATGACTGTGACAGATGGCTACTTCCAGCAGGATAATGCACCATGTCACAAAGCTCGAATCATTTCAAATTGGTTTCTTGAACATGACAATGAGTTCACTGTACTAAAATGGCCCCCACAGTCACCAGATCTCAACCCAATAGAGCATCTTTGGGATGTGGTGGAACGGGAGCTTCGTGCCCTGGATGTGCATCCCTCAAATCTCCATCAACTGCAAGATGCTATCCTATTAATATGGGCCAACATTTCTAAAGAATGCTATCAGCACCTTGTTGAATCAATGCCACGTAGAATTAAGGCAGTTCTGAAGGCAAAAGGGGGTCCAACACCGTTTTAGTATGGTGTCCCTAATAATTCTTTAGGTGAGTGTATATTCATAATTTCGAATATTCTAGATTTTTTTTTTCATCAGTAACCTCCCTTCTTGCTTGTGGGCCAATGAGAAGGCTGCAATGTATTTGTCTGAGCTTAGCAACATCCCTAGCAACCAATAGGAAAGTTGCCTACCCCTTACTATATAAGAACCTCCCCAGCAGCCCTTGTATGCAGTATTTTGCTGATCTGAGAGAGACAGCAGTGTTAGGCTACTTTCACACTGCCGTTTCTGGGTCCGCCTGTGAGATCCGTTTCAAGGCTCTCACAAGCGGCCCCAAACGGATCAGTTTAGCCCCAATGCATTCTGAATGGATAAGGATCCGTTAAGAATGCATCAGTTTGGCTCCGTTCCGCCTCCATTCTGCTCTAGAGGCGGACATCAAAACGCTGCTTGCAGCGTTTTGGTGTCCGCCTGGCGATGCAGAGCCAAACGGATCCGTCCTGACTTACAATGTAAGTCAATGGGGACGTATCCGTTTACATTGACACATTATTGGTGCAATTGTAAACGCATCCGTCCCCCATTGACTTTCAATGTAAGTCAGGACGAATCCGTTTGACTTACACTTAGACTTTTTTTGACAGAGTTAATGCAGACGGATCCGTACTGAACGGATACCAACGTTTGCATTATAGGTGCGGATCCGTCTGTGCAGATACCAGACGGATCCGCACCTAAATGCAGGTGTGAAAGTAGCCTTATTGCTATGCTCTCTGCTTTCCATGTGTCCTTACATTAGATAGTTAGTTAGTTAGTTAGTTAGCTTATATATATAATACAGATAGTGGGAGATAGTCAGTGTAGGTTAGATAGTAATATAGTGTAGCTGATAGGTTCTGCTGTCCATATATACATATATACATACATAGTGCTGTGATGTCACAAGTTCGCAACAATACTTAATGCACCAATCACTAATAAGTAGTCAGACCTGTTAAAATGTGAAATTGCACATATTGTGCCAAATTATTTGCATCATTAGTGCCGATTTCACAATCGCAAATTTATTGGAGCACTCTATCTGCATATAAAGCTATTGTAATGTTCTGCCGTGCCAACCATTTTCTCCAATCTCAGGAAACTTCTAGCAGCTTGAAAAATTTAGCTATATTGACCCACGCCTATATTTTGCGCGCATTACGCGAATATTACATTGCCGATTTTTCGCGATCAAGAAAATCTAATATTCTACCAAATATCTACCAAATTCGCAAATTTCAATATTGCTTCTGACGCTCATCACTAGTTATAATATGCAACAGCTGCTACAAAGGAAATGGCAAAAAAAAATAATAATTGCTTGGCTGGGGTAATGGGAGCAGGTCCTGTGTCGATCAGCGGATCAGCGGATCACCGCATCAGCCACAGTTTTAATTTATAAATCACAATATTTAAAAAATAAAACAATCTTTTACAAGACAAAATACTTTAATGACTCTCTTCTCATGTTTGAATATCATATTTTCTAAATCTCTGTAGTTGACTGACATGAACATGGAAATTATAGTATGACATTTTTAGACATGCTATTATAATATTCACTAGCGGCGGAAGTATTACAGTGTCTTATCTCTCAGAAGCGGGTAAGACAAATGTGAATTTGATAAGGGTGCATAGAAGCGTATTACATTCTTGGTGCTTTTACTTGAATATCAATTGGAAATATCTCCATATTAAGCAACATTTAACAAATTGCTCATTGTTGTAGGAAGCTATTTTGGTCAATTTTTTTTTCCAGCCGGATTTGATTATCATTACTTAGATTTTCTTCTAACTGTTTGATTGTTTTCTAAGACAAAAGCATCAATTCCTCTAAAAAAAAAATAACAACGAATAAGCAACAATACGAGAAATCTATCAATCCTATTGTTTGTAGACCTGGGCATCGTGCCTGTCTGTCCTCTGGGACTTCTTGCTGAGGGAATGTGTTTTCTGCTCCATTAGGTTTCCCATTGAAACATGTGAGAATTACCTCCATGTGTAGCAGAAAATTATCAGGACTGAAATGAAATATTAACTTCCTTACATGCAACCTGGTAACGGTCACATCTCATGCTGTATGTTCCCATATATTAGAAGCAACACCTTGATAGATATATCACACGTTACTTCTTTAAATTCTGATGATATTGACAGAATGATTAACTCAATATACTGTAGAAGACAAAGAGATTTGCCTGTGCACAGTATAAAATGCATATAAAACACACATCAAACAGGTACACAGAGAGGGACAGATTTGGCATTTCTGAAGGCTCATCGCACTGCTAAGCTTCTCCCCGTCCTACTGCTAGGATCGACCCCACCACACAGCTGCCCTTCGTCAGCCTGCTATGCCCCATTCTCAGCTTACCAATGCAGCCTGAGCACTTAGGCCTCTTTCACACAAGCGTGTCCGGATTAGGTCCGGATGCGTCCCGGTGCATTGCGGCAAACCCGCGTGAGTAGGTACGCAATTGCAGTCAGTTTTGACTGCGATTGCGTTTCGTTGTTCAGTTTTTATCGCGCGGGTGCAATGTGTTTTGCCCGCGCGTGATAAAAAACCGACTGTGGTACCCAGACCTGAACTTCTTCACAGAAGTTCAGGTTTGGGTTCAAGGTTGTGTAGATTGTATTATTTTCCCTTATAACATGGTTATAAGGGAAAATAATAGCATTCTGAATACAGAATGCATAGTACAATAGGGCTGGAGGGGTTAAAAAAATAAAATAAAATTTAACTCACCTTAATCTACTTGTTCGCACAGCCCGGCTTCTCTTCTGTCTTGTTCTGTGAGGAATAGGACCTTTGATGACGTCACTACGCTCATCACATGGTCCGTCACATGATCCATCACCATTGCGATTTTCACGCAGCCCTATTCACTTCTATGGGGCCTGCGTTGCGTGAAAAACGCACAAAATAGAGCTTTCTGCTATTTTCAAGCAACGCACAAGTGATGCGTGAAAATCACCGCTCATGTGCACAGCCCCATAGAAATGAATGAGTCCGGATTCAGTGCGGGTGCAGTGCATTCAACTCACGCATTGCACCCGCGCGGAAAACTCGCCCGTGTGAAAGGGGCCTTATGCTACTAATCTACAGCTAGTAAGGGTTCCCTTTTCCCCTGGGCAAATATGCAGATGAACTGGTAGTACAGGTGATATGTAAATGAACTCTGGAGCCCCAAGCATTTGCTTGTCTTGCCTGGTGGTAAAGTTTGCCACTGCACATACAGTACAAACTATATTTAAAGGGTTTTTCCAAGATTTTTGAACTCATGGCCTATCCTCTAGATAGGTCATCAGTATCTGATCAGTGGGAGTCCGACACCCTGGACCTCCGTTGATCAGCTGTTTGAGAAGGCAGTAGCCCCAGGACCTTACCTAGGCCATGTGACTTCACGTTCTTCGGTCCCATAGCCTAAGCACAGCTCAGCCCTATTGAAGTGAAAGAGTTGAGCTGTGATACCAAACATAGCCATTATAAAATGGTGTTTGGTGAGCAGAGAGAAGGCCTCAGCACTACTGAGAGCGACAGTGCCTTCTCAAACAGCTGATTGAGGTCTCAGTTGTCGGACCACCGATCAGATACTGATGACATATTCATAAGATGCTTGAGGACAGGAGTGTCGCTAGGTTAAAACATTCGGGGCCTGGGCCCCGGATGTTTTGTCCCATGCCCCTAATATCCTGCCTGCCTGCTAGATACAACTGTATTGCATTACACAGAACGGCAATACAATTGAATCTAATACACTGAGAAGAGCTGAAGGACCTATGGTGACATCACAGGTCATGTGATCAGCAAAACAGGCTGTGATAGGATGACCTGGATGATGTCACCATCATGTGACCAGTGCAGGATTGGACCGGAGTGAAGAGGAGAAGGAGCCTAATAGTGATGTCTGTACATGAGAAAAGGTAAGTAAAGGGAGAGGCAGAGCAATGCTGGGAGTTGTAGTTATTTAACTGGGATGTATGTTAGGGCTGAAGGGAGGGATGTTATTGACATGGAACTGTGTGCTTGAGGTGGCTGGGGGAGGGAGTGATGTTATTTACATGGGACTGTATGTTGAAAGTGGATGGTGGGGGGGAATGATGTTTATGTACATGGGACTTAGGCCCCTTTCACACGAGCGAGTTTTCCACGCGGATGCGTTGCGGGAGGTGAACGCATTGCATCCGCACGGAATCCTGACCCATTCATTTCTATGGGACTGTTCACATGAGCGGTGATTTTCACGCATCACTTGTGCGTTGCGTGAAAATCGCAGAATGCTCCTCTTTGTGCGTTTTTCACGTAACGCAAGCCCCATAGAAATGAATGAGGTTGCGTGAAAATCGCAAGCATCCGCAAGCAAGTGCGGATGCGGTGCGATTTTCACGCACGGTTGCTAGGAGACAATCGGGATGGAGACCCGATCATTATTATTTTCCCTTATAACATGGTTATAAGGGAAAATAATAGCATTCTGAATACAGAATGCATAGTAAAACAGCGCTGGAGGGGTTAAAAAAAAAAAATCATTTAACTCACCTTAATCCACTTGATCTGTATTCAGAATGCTATTATTTTCCCTTATAACCATGTTATAAGGGAAAATAATACAATCTACAGAACACCGATCCCAAGCCCGAACTTCTGTGAAGAAGTTCGGGTTTGGGTACCAAACATGTGCGATTTTTCTCACGCGAGTGCAAAACGCATTACAATGTTTTGCACTCGCGCGGAAAAATCGCGGGTGGTTCTGCAACGCACCCGGACCTTTTCCCGCAACGCCTGTGTGAAAGAGGCCTAAATGTTTAGGCTACGTTCACACTTGCATTTGGGGATCCGCTTGTGAGATCCGTTTAAAGGCTCTCACAAGCAGCCTCAAATCAGTTTAACCCCAATGCATTCTGAATAGATGCAGATCCATTCAGAATGCATTCGTTCGGCTCCGTACGGCCCCCCGTTCCGTTTTGGAGGCAGCGTTTTTGTGTCCACATGGTCTTGCGGAGACAAACGGATCCGAGACAAACGGATCCGTCCTGACTTACAATGTAAGTCAATGGGAACGGATCCCTTTGCATTTACACAAAATGTGTAAACGGATCCGTCCTCCATTGACTTTCAATGTAAGTCAGAACGGATCCGTATTGGGACTTAGAAATTCAAATCTAATACGAATCGGTCCTGAACGGATACATTCGTTTGTATTATCGGTGCGGATCGAACGCAAGTGTGAAAGTAGCCTTAGGGGGTGATGTTTACATGGGATTGTGCGTTGGAGGCGGCTGGGGAGGAGGGGATGTTATTTACATGGGTGTCACCGCCAGTTCTGAGAGAAGATCTGGCAGATGTTTTTCTCTACCTCTTGTATGATGTTCTTTGTTTTGGTTTCACTTTCTCATCTCCTTTCGTTCTGCCAAGTGTCACTTATTTCGACTAATCGTCTCCCTTTATATTCCCTCCCATACTGCCTCACTTTGCGGTTTATACTAGTTCCTGGAGGAAGTGTTCACTGCTGGAGGCTGCTTCTGCTGTTTGTACAGATAAGTCTTTTACTTTATTGTGTTTCCTTGCTGGCTTGATTCTAGGTGACCCTGACTCCGTCCGTATTAAGTGCAGAGAGCCGGTGGTCGTGTTCCCTCACTATTATAGGGTTTTCAGGTGTCACACAGTATTAGGTACACGGGCATGCAATCATCTACCATACAGACTCTTGCATGTGCATAGCATTCAGGGAGAGCTCTTAGGGTTTTATAGGGCTCACCTATGAGCTCCTTAGTTTGGGATCAAGCCAGTCGCTCGTTTATTTATATGTTCCAGCTATCTGCTAAATTCATCCGTGACATTATAAAACGCCATAACCGTCTTAAGCATGGATCCGGTTTCAGCCTTGATTGACCGCATGCAAGGTCTTTCGCTGGAGGTAGCAGATCTCCGTAAAACTGTGTCTCAGTTTCAGGTGACCGGTTCTGCTGGCGTTCATGGAGTTTGTTCCGAGCCTAAGATCTCGCTCCCGGATACGTTCTCCGGGAATAGTGAGAATTTTGTTTGCTTTAGAGAGGCTTACAAACTCCATATTCGCCTACTTCCCCATTCCTCTGGTGATGAGGAGCAGAGGGTGGGGATCATCATCTCGCTGCTCAGGAATAACGCTCAGTCTTGGGCCTTTTTGCTGCCGGTGGGGGCACGGCCCCTCCAATAGGTGGATGAACTTTTTGTAGCCCTGGGGCAGAAATATGATGACCCGGATCGTATTGTTCTGGCTGAATCTAAACTGCGTCTTTTATGCTAGGGTAAACAGTCTGCAGAGATATATTGTTCTGAATTTCGGAACTGGGCAGCTGATACTGGTTGGAATGATGCTGCACTCCGAAGTAAATTTTGCCATGGTCTTTCGGAAAGATTGAAAGATGCATTCGCTTTTCATGAGAGACCAGTGTCGTTAGAGTCAGCCATGTCTCTAGGTGTTCGTTTTGACAGGCGTCTTAGAGAGAGAGAGGAGACTACTCTTTCCTGTCATATTCAGCCTAAGAACAGTGGGGCTGTCTCAATCAGCGTCCAGGGGTCTCAGTTAGAGATGTCCCGAACTATTCGCCGGCGAACAGTTCCCGGCAAACATAGCTTGTTCGCGTTCGCCGCGGCAGGCGAACATATGCGATGTTCGGTCCGCCCCCTATTCGTCATCATTGAGCAAACTTTGACCCTGTACCTCACAGTCAGCAGACACATTCCAGCCAATCAGCAGCATACCCTCCCTCCCAGACCTTCCCACCTCCTGGATAGCATCCATTTTAGATTCATTCGGAAGCTACAGTCTTAGTGAGAGTAGGGACAGTGTAGCTGCTGCTGATTTAATAGGGAAATCGATAGCTAGGCCAGTGTATTCAGTGTCCACTCCAGTCCTGAAAGACTCATCTGATCTCTGCTGTAAGGACAACGTCCTGACAGCACCCCAAAAAGCCCTTTTTAGGGCTAGTACATCAGTCTGCTTTTTTTTTCCCTCTGTAATCTAATAGCAGTTACCTGCCAGCGTGTGTGTCAGGCCCTGCCAGTGCACAGTGTCACCAGTGCAACTCATATCTGTTGTCACAGTAGATTACATTTAAAAAACAACAACAATTTTGACTGTAATATAATAGCAGTCAGTTGCCTGCAAGCGTGTGTGTTTCAGGCCCTGCCAGTGCACAGTGTCACCAGTGCAACTCATATCTGTGGTCACAGTAGATTAGGAGAGAGGTGAAATTAAAGTGCTTACTTAAAAATGATACCTTTATTTAGTAAATGGGTACGAGCAAAAATAATGATGTGCTCAAGTGATATAATATATATTTGAAGGAAAACCTCCTATTATAGATAGGATAGGTAATAAGTACATAAATCACTAGATGGTTGGGGGTAGTAATAGGTAAATCTGTGGGAAAAGGTTCTTTCCCTAGATAACCCTATGGATCTGATGTCCTGAAGCACAGGGATGTCCCCTGATGGTGGAGACAACCTGCCCCCGTACCTAAGCCTCTATATGGCCCTAGTGACTCCCTACTAACAAAGCTGTATGTAGAATATATTAATCCAGAGAAGAAAACAAAAATAATTAGTCTAATATAATAGTATAAAGACACAATACCAACGCGTTTCAGCTGCATACAGCAGCTCATCAGGAGGTGATGCAGGTGTAATGGACGTAGGGAAGTAGAAAAAGCAATTACATAGAAACATAGAATGTGTCGGCAGATAAGAACCATTTGGCCCATCTAGTCTGCCCAATATACTAAATACTATGGATAGCCCCTGGCCCTATCTTATATGAAGGATGGCCTTATGCCTATCCCATGCATGCTTAAACTCCTTCACTGTATTTGCAGCTACCACTTCTGCAGGAAGGCTATTCCATGCATCCACTACTCTCTCAGTAAAGTAATACTTCCTGATATTACTTTTAAACCTTTGCCCCTCTAATTTAAAACTATGTCCTCTTGTAGCAGTTTTTCTTCTTTTAAATATTCTTTCCTCTTTTACCTTGTTGATTCCCTTTATGTATTTAAAAGTTTCTATCATATCCCCTCTGTCTCGTCTTTCTTCCAAGCTATACATGTTAAGGTCCTTTAATCTTTCCTGGTAAGTTCTATCCTGCAATCCATGTACCAGTTTAGTAGCTCTTCTCTGAACTCTCTCCAAAGTATCAATATCCTTCTGGAGATATGGTCTCCAATACTGAGCACAATACTCCAAATGAGGTCTCACTAGTGCTCTGTAGAGCGGCATGAGCGCCTCCCCCTGTCTACTGGTAATGCCTCTCCCTATACAGCCAAGCATTCTGCTAGCATTTCCTGCTGCTCTGTGACATTGTCTGCCTACCTTTAAGTCTTCTGAAATAATGATCCCTAAATCCCTTTCCTCAGATACTGAGGTTAGGACTGTATCACTGATTTTATATTCTGCTCTTGGGTTTTTACGTTCCAGGTGCATTATCTTGCACTTTTCAACATTAAATTTTAGTTGCCAGATTTTTGACCATTCCTCTAGTTTTCCTAAGTCCTTTTCCATTTGGTGTATTCCTCCAGGAACATCAACCCTGTTACAAATCTTTGTGTCATCAGCAAAAAGACACACCTTACCATTGAGGGATGGATAATGCTTAAAATTAAAGATAGTATTTAGCTCCTTGGTATACCCAGTTAGGCTGTATATATAGATGCAGACCTCTGTCAATTGGGTGATGAAATCGATCAGAGGGAGGCCCTGAAGAGGATACAGCGGGTATGCTGGAGGCTGGAGCCCTCCAGCTGCCTGCAAGCGTGTGTGTGTCAGGCCCTGCCAGTGTCACCAGTGCAACTCCTATCTGGTGTCACAGTAGATTACATTTTTTTTAAAAAACAACAATTTTGACTGTAATATAATAGCAGGCAGTTGCCTGCTAGCGTGTGTGTTTCAGGCCCTGCCAGTGCACAGTGTCACCAGTGCAACTCATATCTGGTGTCACAGTATATTACATTTAAAAAAATATAAAACAATTTGACTGTAATATAATAGCAGTTAGTTGCCTGCAAGCGTGTGGGTCAGGCCTACAGCGTGTACTTTTGCCAACTACTGCCAGTGCACAGTGCCACTCATATCTGGTGTCACAGTAGCTTGTACGCATAGTACAACTAATCTAAAAAAAATGACAGGCAGAGGCAGGCCACCCCGCAGGGGCCGTCGTGGTCATGGTGCTGTGATTCCCTTTGGCTCTAGAATAATGCCCAGTGTTCAGAGGCCACGAACCCTGAACTTGAAAAGTTCTGAGGACATAGTTGACTGGCTAACACAGGACACTCAATCTTCTACAGCTTCCGCTCGGAACCTTGACGCACCATCCTCCTCCAGCTCAGCTTCGGGCACCTCTCAAGTTACCACTCGCCCGCCTGCCGCCACCACCAACACTAGCACCACAGCCGCTTCACTTGATCTGTCAGAGGAGTTATTTACACATCAGTTGGAAGAAATGAGTGATGCGCAACCATTATTGCCAGAGGATGTAGATAACAGAGATATGTCTCAGTCAGGCAGCATTACACACATGGACGTACGGTGTGATGATGATGATGATGTTGTACCCGCTGCTGCTTCCTTTGCTGAGTTGTCAGATACAAGTGAAGCGGTTGATGATGACGATGTGTCCGTGGATATCACGTGGGTGCCCGCTCGAAGAGAAGAAGAACAGGGGGAAAGTTCTGATGGGGAGACAGGAGGAGGAGACGAGTTGGAAGCAGGGGGAGGTCGTCGCAAGGAGCTAGTGGCACAGTCAGACAGCATGTATCGGCACCCGGGGTAGGTCAGACAGCACGCCAATCAACGCATGCTGTTGCCACCACCAGAATGCCGTCAGTGCAAAGCTCAGCAGTGTGGCATTTTTTGTGTGTGTCTGCCTCCGATAACAGCGATGCCATTTGCAACCTGTGCCAAAAGAAACGGAGTCGTGGGAAGTCCAACACCTACCTAGGTACAACTGCTTTGCGAAGGCACATGATCTCAAATCACAAACGCCTATGGGATCAACACATGAGTACAAGCAGCACACAAACTCAAAGCCGCCATCCACCTCCTGGTCCAGCATCTTCAGCCACGTCAACCACTGCTGTCCTCCTTGCCCCCTCTCAACTATCCGCCACTCCGCCTCTCACCTTCAGCAGTTCCTGCTCATCTGCCCACAGTCAGGTGTCTGTCAAGGAAATGTTTGAGCGTAAGAAGCCAATGTCACAGAGTCACCCCATTGCCCGGCGTCTGACAGCTGGCTTGTCGGAACTCTTAGCCCGCCAGCATTTACCATACAAGCTGGTGGAGGCCTTCAAAAAATTTGTAGCTATTGGGACACCGCAGTGGAAGGTACCCGGCCGAAATTTCTTTTCACAAAAGGCAATCCCCAACCTGTACTCTATTGTGTAATAGGAAGTCATGGCATGTCTGGCACACAGTGTTGGGGCAAGGGTCCATCTGACCACTGATACCTGGTCTGCAAAGCACGGTCAGGGCAGGTATATCACCTACACTGCGCATTGGGTAAATCTGCTGACGGCTGCCAAGCATGGAATGCGTGGCTTTGCAGAGGAGTTGGTGACACCACCACGACTTGCAGGCAGGCCTGCTGCCACCTCCTCTACTCCTCCTACTCCATCCTCTTCGATAACCTCCTCGGCTGAGTCCTCTTCTGCTGCTGTGTCTTGCTCCGCATCAACTGCACCCCCCCAGCTCCCCAGGGGCTATTCCACATCCCGGATGCGACAGTGTCACGCCGTCTTGGGATTGACTTGCCTGAAAGCAGAGAGTCACACTGGACCAGCACTCCTGTCCGCCCTGAACGCACAGGTGGATCAGTGGCTGAGGTGGACCAACTGGAGATCGGCAAAGTGGTGTGTGACAATGGAAGCAATTTGTTGGCGGCATTGAATTTGGGCAAGTTGACACATGTGCCGTGCATGGCACATGTGTTGAATCTGATCGTACAACGCTTTGTGCATAAGTACCCAGGCTTACAGGACATACTCAAGCAGTCCAGGAAGGTGTGTGGCCATTTCAGGCATTCCTACACGGCCATTGCGCACTTTTCAGATATTCAGCGGCGAAACATGCCAGTGAGGCGCTTGATTTGCGACAGCCCGACACGTTGGAATTCAACACTCCTAATGTTTGACCGCCTGCTCCAACAAGAAAAAGCTGTCAATGAGTATTTGTATGACCGGGGTGTTAGGACAGCCTCTGCGGAGCTGGGAATTTTTTTGCCACGTTACTGGACGCTCATGCGCATTGCCTGTAGGCTCATGCGTCCTTTTGAGGAGGTGACAAACCTAGCGACATCATCCCATCAGCGACATCATCCCATTTGTTTTTTTCCTGGAGCGTGCCCTGTGAAGAGTGCTGGATCAGGCCGTAGATGAGCGTGAAGAGGAAGAGGTAGAGTTGTGGTCACCATCACCACCAGAAACAGCCTTATCAGCATCGCTTGCTGGACCTGCGGCAACGCTGGAAGATGAGTCTGAGGAAGAGGAGTCAGAGGAGGAATGTGGCTTTAAGGAGGAGGAAGACCAACCAAAGCAGCCATCCCAGGGTGCTCGTTGTCACCTATCTGGTACCCGTGGTGTTGTACGTGGCTGGGGGGAAGAACAGACCTTCAGTGAGATCAGTGAGAACAAGGAATGGGACATGAGTAGCTCGGCATCCAACCTTGTGCAAATGGGGTCTTTCATGCTGTCGTGCCTGTTGAGGGACCCTCGTATAAAAAGGCTGAAGGAGAACGACCTGTACTGGGTGGCCACGCTACTAGACCCCCGGTATAAGCAGAAAGCGCCTGAAATGTTACCGAATTACCGGAAGTCGGAAAGGATGCAGCAGTTCCAAAATAAATTAAAAAGTATTCTTTACACAGCGTATAAGGGTGATGTCACAGCACAATGGGAATCTAACAGGGGAAGAGGTGAAAGTAATCCTCCTCCTACTACGACCACGCCGGCCACGACAGGACGCTTTACAGACGTGTTGTTGATGGAGGACATGCAGAGCTTTTTAAGTCCTACGCATCGCCACAGCCCTTCGGGGTCCACCCTCAGAGAACCCATCTATACCCCACTTCCCCTGACGAAGCCACGCAGGTGGCGAAACATGTCGGGAGGGGTGTACTAGTGTAGCATGCTTTTTAGACAGGGCAAGTGAGTGACTAGGGAAACACTGCAAGCGGCATAGGCAATCAAAGCATATACTGAGTGAGGCTAAATTGACCGTGTCATATGAGATAACACCAAGTTCCTTTGGGGTCTGAATTGCAGCTAGCAATAGGAGCTTGTAGCAGACCCAGTGTGGGATACCGACCAGTGGAGCGTCCAATAGCAGTATGAGTAGACAGCTGCACTGTTACTATAAATGACACAGGAGTTGCTCCCTTAGATCGCAACAACTGTAGCATATAGGTGACGTGCTACAGTTGTAACACAAGGAAGGTGCTACAAACAATAGCAGCCCCAAAAAGACGGATAGTAATATAACAAAGTAATACTCTACGACCTAAATATAAAGGTTGGTTAGAGTGACCGGCGAAAATTGCCCCACACAGCTAATATACAAAATAAATCCTGCATAAGGAGGACTGCTATGCACTCTAAGCAGTGCTCCCAACAGGCATCAGTGAATAAACAGAGGGCTACAAGAGCAACCAGTGAAAATACGAACTGCCTATTTATACTCACTGAACCCTGATAATTTTAAATAGTTTTCTTTAGTTTTTGTATGTCTTTAACAGATTAAATAAAGATAAGATTTTATATATTAGTTAGGGACCTCTAAAGGGATTATTGGTCCTACAGACCGTATTTGAATTGCACCCTCAGAGAACGACTCGACCGACAGGTAGCAGACTACCTCGCCTTAACTGCATATATCGACACTCTGAGGAGCGATGAACCCCTTGACTACTGGGTGTGCAGGCTTGACCTGTGGCCTGAGCTATCCCAATTTGCAATAGAACTTCTGGCCTGCCCCGCTTCAAGTGTCCTGTCAGAAAGGACCTTCAGTGCAGCAGGAGGTATTGTCACTGAGAAGAGAAGTCGCCTATGTCAAAAAAGTCTAGATTACCTCACCTTCATTAAGATGAATGAGGCATGGATCCCGAAGGGACTGACAGTAAGCGATACATTTGACTAAAAAAGGCCTGATGACTTGAGATGAGCTGCCTTGGGCTAAAAATGGTCCACACGCAGCTGTATTTTATCTCTGCATGCCGGATGACTTGCGTGACTTATCCGCCACCAACTAGGGTTCAAGCCGCAATGTTTTAGTGCACTTTCTGCCTGGAAAACATAAATTTTTCTGGCCGCTGCTACAGCAGCGGCTGCAACAATACCTGATTTTTCAGGCATGTGTACATGCCTAATTTTTCTGACCTCTGGTGCTGCACTGTGGCTGCAAAAACAAAACAAAAAAAAGGCAAATACATGTGTCAATTCCCCTTCGTGATCGTTACCTTGTTGTGGTGAAGGGGCTTGCATATCACAATGAAGCGACAACCTCTATGAGTGTGTTGCCAATGGCAATGTTGGCACACCCCAGATGATAAGGTCGTTGCTTCATTGTGAATAGACTAAAAGCGATCGGCTGGATAATTTTGCATAGAAAAAAAAAAAATTTTCTTCGTGATCATCTAAGGTGATCATTAAAGCCTACTAGGCCAACAATGGGCCCACACTGCAGAATCATTGTTTTCTGGGTCACTTAACTGTCACTGAACTACCTTAGCACGACCATAGGCCTTGAAAAACCCCCATCGCCTTCAATCTCCAAAACGTGTGCACGAGCACAGTCATCACTACACCAAGATTGACGAATAGAGGAATAAAATTTATGTCATGAGTGTGTCAACTATTGACAACTCTTTGCGGTTGTCTAAAATCTATTCCATACACGTCCCCTGATAGGGGACGTAACAGGGATTAAACTGATAGGAATAGTACTACTTAACACACCACTCATATAGGGTGGCACAGTACATTGCACGGCGCACGCGCAGTGCCTCAAATTGGAAGTAAGAGGACCGACCAAGCATCTTTTTCCATCTCCCGGTTCCTAAAATCTATTCCATACACGTCCCCTGATAGGGGACGTAACAGGGATTAAACTGATAGGAATAGTACTACTTAACATACCACTCATATTGGGATTGCACAGTACAGTACGCGGTGCACGCACAGGGCCCCAAATTGGAAGTAAGAGGACCGACCAAGCATCTTTTTCCATCTCCCGGTTCCTAAAATCTATTCCATACACCGGCCCCTGATAGGGGACAAAACAGAGATTAAACTGTTAAGAACAGATTTTTTTAATTTAAAAAAAAGAGGACAGCCTCTGCGGAGCTGGGTATTTTTTGGCCGCGTTACTGAACGCTCATGCACAATGGCTTTAGGCTCATGCGTTCTTTTGTGGAGGTGACAAACCTGGTCAGTGAAACCCAAAGCAACATTATCGACCTCATCCCATATGCGTTTTTTCTGGAGCGTGCCCTGTGAAGAGTGCTGGATCAGGCCGTAGATGAGAATGTGGTCACCATCACCACCAGTAGCAGCCTTGTCGTCGTCGATTGCTGGACCTGCGGCAACGCAGAGAGAGGAGTCTGAAGAAGAGGGGTCAGAGGAGGAAGGTGGCTTTGAGGAGGTGGAAGACCAACCACAGAAGGCGTCCCAGGGGGCTTGTTGTCACCTTTCAGGGACCCTTGGTGTTGTACGTGGCTGGGTGGAGGAAGAGACCTTCAATGACGTCAGTGAGGACAAGGAACGGGACATGGCTAGCTTGGTATCCAACCTTTTGCAAATGGGGAGTTTGCGTTTGTGCAAATGGACTGTTTGCAGTTGCTTGCGGTGCAGTAAACGGGGAGTTTGGTCTGTCACTGTGAAGCGGGCGTAACCCTTGCACTACCTGATCGATACAACATCATACCTGATCGTATACACACACTGGATGTTTTAAAGCACGTTATTCCAAACACTTTAGGAATGTTAGGTGATTTATGCCTTTTATGGATTAAAACCCGACTCTGAGTCAACTACGCAATTTTCCATGGAAGTTTTGCCATGGATCCCCCTCCGGCATGCCACAGTCCAGGTGTTAGTCCCCTTGAAACAACTTTTCCATCACTATTGTGGCCAGAAAGTGTCCCTGTGGGTTTTAAAATTCGCCTGCCTATTGAAGTCTATGGCGGTTCGCCCGGTTCGCCCGTTCGCAAACATTTGCGAAAATTTGCGTTCGCGAACAGAAAATTTTATGTTCGCGACATCTCTAATCGTGCTGCCTTCCATGCCATCGGGTCCCCTCTACAGGCCCATGGGGACCCGAAGGCATCAGCGCCTCCGCACCAGGTAAAAACCGCAAACCGCAGGTCTGAATTGACACGGGGGGGACACGGGACCCCCCCGCGCATTTAGCCAAGGTGTCTACTCAATGATTTGAGCAGGTACCGGGTTCCGATCACCGCCCGCCGGGCGGCGATGATCGGAACTATACATGACGTACCGGTATGTCATGGGTCCTTAAAGACTCGGGAACCATGCCGTACCGGTACGTCATGGGTCCCTAAGGGGTTAATGACGCATCAGACCAGATAGAAATATCAGCACCCTTCCTAGTCATGTCTGTTAAAGGTTTAACCACCGATGAATAGTTCAAGATAAATTTACTGTAGTAGTTGGTAAACCCCAAAACCGCATAAACGCTTTCAGATTTTCGGGTCGATCCCAGTCTTACACGACACGGACCTTCTTGGGATTTATACGAAAACCTAAGGATGAAAGCAGGTAACCCAGAAATTGCACTTCCTGTACAGCAAATACACACTTTTCCATCTTAGCATACAACTTATTCTCTCTTAGGCTCTGTAACACCTGTCTCACATGATCCTGATGAGTCTCCATATTAGGAAAATAAATTAGTATGTCATCAATGTTTACAACAACAAACCTCCCCAACAGATGATGAAAGATGTCATTGACAAAGTGCTGAAAAAACGCAGGAGCATTGTTTAACCCAAAGGGCATGACCAGGTTTTCTCAGGGGTATTAAATGCAGTCTTCCTCTCATCCTTCTCCCTGATCTTTACCAGATTATATGCCCCCCTCAGATCCAATTTAGAGAACACCTTTGCACCGACAATCTGACTAAACAAATCTGGAATCAAAGGAAGGGGGTAAGGATCACGGACGGTAATACGATTGAGCTCACGGAAGTCCAGACATGGCCTCAGGGTTCCATCCCTTTTCTTTACAAATAAAAACCCAGCAGCCACCAGAGACTTGGATAGTCTAATATGTCCCTTTGCCAAACTCTCGGTGATATACTCTCGCATGGCTTTTCTTTCGGGTTCCAAAAGATTATACAACCGAGATTTGGGCAATTTAGCTCAGGGAATAAGATTGACGGGACAGTCATACTACCGGTGCGGAGGCAACTCCTGATTACCACTCTCAGAGAACACATCAGAAAATTCAGAAATTAACGAGGGTACAGTTTTAGTGGTAACCATAGAGAACGATGTATTAAGACAGTTGTCCATGCAAAAATCACTCCAATCGAGAATCTGTCTCGCTTGCCAATCGATGGTAGGGTTATGTTTGCTTAAAGAGGACCTTTCATCAGCATCAAGTATGTAAACTGAATATACATACATGGAGAGCAGCGCCCAGGGATCCCCCTGCACTTACTATTATCCCCGGGCGCCGCTCCGTTCTCCGGTTACAGGCTCCGGTAAAGTCATAGTTAGGCTCCACCCATTTGAGCCTGCCGGCGTCTCTTTCTCCGATGTTGTAGCGCTGGCCAATCGCAGCGCTCAGCTCTTAGCCATGCTATGAGCTGAGCGCTGCGATTGGCCAGCGCTACAACATAGGAGAAAGAGACGCCGGCAGGCTCAAATGGGTGGAGCCTAACTATGACTTTACCGGAGCCTGTAACCGGAGAACGGAGCGGCGCCCAGGGATAATAGTAAGTGCAAGGGGATCCCTGGGCGCCGCTCTCCATGTATGTATATTCAGTTTACATACTTGATGCTGATGAAAGGTCCTCTTTAACCATGGTATTCCTAACACCAACGGAGCAGGCAGACCCTGCAACACATAACAGGAGATAGATTCCTGATGAAAATCACCCACTCTTAAATGAATGTCATTCACAACCGGCGACAGGCATTTTTGGGTGAGAGGTGCTGAGTCAATTGCAAAGAAAGAAATACTTTTCTCTAATGCATTAGTAGTCAACCCGTGAATGTGAACAAACTGTCCATCAATCAAGTTAACTCCTTCCCCACTATCGATAAATGCTTTGATTTTCGCAGTTTTGGACTCTAGCGCCACCTCGGCAGACAGGAGAAAACAGGTACTTCCAGTAAAAGACAAAAGTAGGTTTTCTTGCTCCCCACCCACACCACCAATAGTAATTTGGGGATTAAACATCTCTTTATTTTTGTTTACACCTTGATGCTGCAAGTACGGACAAATATTCACAAGATGTCCCTTCTTGCCACAACAAAAGCAGACTCCTTTCACATGACCCAAGCTTTTGTCAGTAGTTCCAGGAGTAGCTCCTTCTAACTGCATAGGCTTATCACAAGGCGCAACCACCAGCGTCTTTCCACCATAAGTGTCAAAGGAAGCAGTACCCCTGTTGAACAGTACGTCCTGAAGGTGAGGACCCCTACATCTCTCCCTCAGGCATCTATCAAGACGTACAGCAAGGGACATTGCTTCCAATGACTCAGCATTTTCATGAAAAGCCAATGCATCCTGCAGTCTCTCAGAGAGACCCTGACACAATTGGCTACGGAGAGCAGGATCGTTCCACTCTGTATCGGTAGCCCATCTCCTAAATTCAGAGCAATAGGTCTTCGCTGAACGTTCTCCCTGCCGCAAACCCCCTCCCTGAACCGGATGAAATTGTCAGTACCTGCGGAAAATCTGTCCGGGAGAGCAACCTTCGGTTCAGGGCAGGCCTGGGAACCACAACCGGAACCAGCAGCCTGTGGACTCTGAATCTGCAAGACAGTCGCGTCGAGGTCTGCTACCTCCAAAGTCATGTTCTGCAGCTGTTCGACCAGTCTAGACATAGTATCCATAGCTGCACAGATCAGAACAAAAAAAAAATATGACGGTATTGGCTCTGGATTATGTCACGGATGTAGTAGGGGAGAACACCAAAAGACAGCAATAAGAAAGAGGAAATACACTAGGCCTCACCGCTAGGGAAGGAAAAGGGTCACCACCTATAAAACCCTGCTCCTGACCCTAACTCCTATCATTATGGGCACATCTCAATGGTAGAGATGCCGATATACCCAGAACCTAGAAAACACTGATGACCCTCCGATGCCCTAAAGGTAATGGTAGGGCAGAGACAACCCGTTCCTTTCCTGGTGAAGGAACCAGCATCTCACCGAGGCCTAGTAAACAACCCGGGGGAAGGGAATACAAAACACAACAAGCAGAACACTTAACAAAACACTTAACTTCTGAGGATGATGGGTGAAAAGGACTTTAACCAGAACCATACTTTGGCTCTACCAAAACAATATGAAGCTATACAGAGCAAGGAGTGATGGGTAAAGTCAGACTAAATAGGGGGAGGTAAAGGTCACATGATCCACACCTGAACAGGAGTAGTGGACATACCAGCAACACACAGACAAAGTGAAACCAAAAGAGGCTGTCAGATCACTCATGTGCAGCCAGTCTTTCAGACTTTTTAACACCTGTCACAGGTGTGACACTCCCTTGTCAAGAGGTAGGTGTTCCGCGGTCTGGCACTTTTTTGAGGAAAGCGCGGATGATAAAAGAATTGTCATTTGCAGCTTGTGCCGTACCAAAGTGAGCAGGGGCGTGAACCCTAAAAGCACCCTAATGGGTGGGCTGAATGCCTGGGTCCACAACCAGTGTCTGCGGGTCACACCACTGCCTCCTCTTCCCCTGTGTTACGTGCTGGACAATGCCCTGCCCAAGACGCAGGCCTGGATGCTTCCCGCCATGCACCTGGACCTTCATAAGCACTATCAGCTAGCACATCCACTTCTGTGTCCCAGCGCAGCTTACAGATGTCCATACCCCAGGCCTTTGAACGAAAGCGCAAATACCCAGCCACCCACCCACAGACCATAGCACTAAATGAACACCTTTCCAAATTGCTGGCCCTGGAAATTTTGCCATTTAAGCTTGTGGACACTAAGGATTTCCGCAGTCTGATGGCGGCGGCAGTCCCTCATTACTCAGTCCCCAGCCACCACTATTTTTCCCGGTGTGCCGTCCTCGCCTTACACCAGCATGTGTCCCGTAACATCACTCGTGCCCTGACCAATGCAGTTATTGGGAAGGTCCACTTAACGACTGACACAGGGACAAGTGCTTTTGGCCAGGGATGCTACATTTCCCTGATGGCACAATAGGTGAATGTTGTGGAGGCCAGGAGCGAGTCGTACCCTGGGATGGCACAGGTGCTAATGATTGTGGGCCCTACTTCCATTAGGGTTTCCACCACCCCCTACATTAGTGGCTGCACACCCCCTCTCCTCCTCTGCCTCCTCATCTACTTCCACTACTTCTACTTTTTATCTTGCAGCACCAGTCAGCCATTAGTCAGTAGTTAGAAGTAGTGTAGCACTGCAGTGGAGAAGCGGCAACAGGCCGTGCTTAAACTGATCTGCATAGGTAACAAACATCACACCGCCGCAGAGCTGTGGCAGGGGATAAGGGACAAGACTGAGCTGTTGCGCTCACCACTCAACCTAGAACCAGGCATGGTTGTGCCAGATAATGGCCGTAACTTGGTGGCGGCTTTGGAGCTTGGCAAGCTCAGACACATCCCATGCCTAGCCCACGTGTACAACCTAGTGGTTCAGCGGTTTCTCAAAACCTACCCCAATTTGACTCAGTGTCACCGCCAGCTCTCTGAGAAGGTCTGACAGACGTTCTTCTGTACCTCTTGCATGATGTTCTTTGTTTTGGTTTCACTTTGTCATCCCCTTTCCTTCTCTCAGCTGTCACCTATTTACACTGATTGCCTACCTTTATATTCCCTCCCATACTGCCTCACTGTGCGGTTTATGCTACTTCCTGGATTGTGTTCACTGCTGGATGCTGCAACTGCTGATTCCTCAGATAAGTCTTTTTCCTTTATTTGTGTTTCCGTGCTGGCTTGATTCTAGGTGACCATGACTCCCTCCGTATTAAGTGCAGGGAGGTACGAGGGCATGCCATTGTCTATCATAAATACCTTTGCATGGGCATAGCAGTCAGGGAGAGCTCTAGGGGTTTTATAGGGCTCACCCATATGTTCCTTAGTTTGGGATCAAGTCAGTCGGATGTTTATTTATAACTTCCAGTTTTCTGCAACACAATCCGTGACATTATAAACCGCCATTACCGTCTTAAGCATGGATCCAGTTTCAGCCTTGATTGACCGCATGCAGGGTCTTTCACCGGAGGTAGCAGATCTCCGTAAAACTGTGTCTCAGTTTCAGGTGACCGGTTCTGCTTGCGTTCATGGAGTATTTTCCGAGCCCAAGATCTCGCTAACGGATACGTTGTCCGGGGGTAGTGAGAATTTTGTTCGCTTTAGAGAGGCTTGCAAACTCCATTTTCGCCTACTTCCCCATTCCTCTGGTGATGAGGAGCAGAGGGTGGGGATCATCATCTCGCTGCTCAGGGATAACGCTTAGTCTTGGGCCTTTTCGCTGCCGGTGGGGGCACGGCACCTCCGATTGGTGGATGAATTTTTTGTAGCCCTGGGGCAGATATATGATGACCCGGATCGTATTGCTCTGGATGAATCTAAACTGTGTCTTTTATGCCAGGGTAAACAGTCCGCAGAGATTTATTGTTCAGAATTTCGGAGATGGGCAGCTGATACTGGTTGGAATGATGCTGCACTCCGAAGTCAATTTTGCCATGGTCTTTCGGAGGGATTGAAAGATGCATTTGCCTTTCATGAGAGACCTGCCTCGTTGGAGTCTGCCATGTCTCTAGCTGTTCGTATTGACAGGCGAGAGGAGAAACCACTCCTTCCTGTAATATTCAGTCCAAGGACAGTGGGGCGGTCTCATTCAGTGTGCAGGGGCCTCAGTCTCTCTCAATCCCCTCTGAGGAGGAGGCCATGCAGCTGGGTTTGCTTGCCTCTGATAGTAGAGGATTCAGCTTTTAGAGGAGGGTTTGTTTCTGTTGTGGGGGTATAAATCATTTGGCAAATGTTTGCCCCTCTAGGAGATCCAGGGAATTTTCTGAGGGTAATAAAGAAACAAAAAGAAAAAAACCCTCTAAAAACTTTCCATCTGTTACTATTGGCAAGCTTGATGCGGAAATTGAAGGTTTGCCGTTTGCTTGTAGTTCCCGTTTTGTCCTACCTGCCAGGGTGGCGCTAGATAGCAAGAACATTGTTTGTGAGATTTTTGTAGATAGTGGAGCAGCTGTCAATCTCATTGATAATCAATTTGCTATAGCACATGGTTTCCAGGTATGCACTTTGGGAAAGGATATACCTGTTTTTGCTATCGATTCCGCTCCACTTTCTCAAAAATCGTTAAAGGGCATAGTTCACAATATCCGTTTGACTGTGGGTGATGCTCATGTTGAGGATATGTCATGTTTCATCCTAAGCGGATTACCTACTCCTCTAGTGTTGGGGCTACCCTGGCTCACTAAACATAACCCCACCATTGATTGGCAAGCTAGGCAAATAAATGGTTGGAGTAACTTTTGCAGAGAGAATTGCCTCACGGCATCTCTTTCAGAGGTTTCTACCAAGGCTGTACCATCTTTTCTCTCACCTGTTGCCGCTGTTTTTTTTTTTGTTAAGAAAAAAGATGGTTCTTTAAGACCATGTCTGGATTTAAGGGAGCTGAACTGTATCACAATTCGTGACCCTTATCCGCTTCCTCTGATCCCGGACCTGTTTAACCAGATTGTTGGGGCTAAAGTTTTTTCTAAGTTGGATTTAAGAGGGGCATACAACCTAGTCAGGGTCAGGGAAGGGGACGAATGAAAGACGGCCTTCAATACCCCTGAGGGCCATTTCGAGAATTTGGTTATGCCCTTTGGTTTGATGAATGCTCCAGCCGTCTTCCAACATTTTGTGAACAGCATTTTTTATCATTTAATGGGGAAATTTGTACTGGTGTATCTAGATGACATTTTGATTTTTTTCTCCTGATTTCAAAACTCATAGGGACCACCTACTCCAGGTCTTGCTCATTCTGCGGGAGAATAAATTGTATGCTAAACTGGAAAAATGTGTGTTTGCAGTTCCGGAGATTCAATTTCTGGTTTTTCTTCTATCCGCTTCTGGTTTTCGCATGGACCCTGAGAAGGTCCACGCTGTGCTTGATTGGGAGCTTCCTGAGAATCAGAAGGCGCTGATGCGGTTTTTGGATTTTGCCAATTATTACAGAAAGTTAATTTTGAATTATTCCTCTGTTGTTAAGCCACTCACTGATATGACTAAAAAGGGGGTAGATTTTTCCTCCTGGTTGGTAGATGCGCATAAGGCCTTTTCTAGTATCAAAGAGAGTTTTGCTTCCGTTCCCATCTTCGTACAACCTGATGTCTCTCTGCCTTTCATTGTTGAGGTGGACGCTTCTGAGGTGGGTGTGGTTGCGGTCTTGTCTCACGGTCCCTCTCCTGCCAAATGGCGACCGTGTGCCTTTTTCTCAAGGAAACTCTCCTCCGCAGAGAGAAATTATGATGTGGGAGATAGGGAGTTGTTGGCCATCAAATTAGCTTTTGAAGAATAGCGCCATTGGCTAGAGGGAGCCAGACATCCTATTACCGTGTTTACCGACCATAAGAATCTTGCCTACTTGGAATCAGCCAAGCGTCTGAACCTGAGACAGGCCAGATGGTCTTTATTCTTTTCTAGGTTTAATTTTGTTGTCATGTTCCGCCCTGGGGTTAAAAAAGTGAAGGCTGATGCCCTGTCACGTTGTTTTCCAGGAGGGGGGAACTTTGAAGACCTGGGTCCCATTTTGGCTGAAGGGGTGGTCGTCTCTGCTCTTTATCCTGATTTGGAGGCAGAGGTTCAGGCAGCCCAGGCAGAGGCTCCTGATCTTTGTCCCCCTGGGAGGTTGTTTGTGCCGCTCGCTTTACGACACAAGGTTTTTAAGGAGCACCACGATACTGTCCTTGCTGGGCACCCGGGGAGTAGAGCCACAGTGGATCTCATTGCTCAGAGATTCTGGTGGCCGGCTCTTCGTAAGACGGTTGAGGGTTTTGTGGCAGCCTGCGAGACCTGCGCTCGTGCCAAGGTCCCTAATTCATGGCCATCGGGTTATCTCCCCCCGTTACCCATTCCTTCCCATCCTTGGACGCATCTGTCCATGGACTTCATTAAGGACCTGCCTCGTTCCTCGGGGAAGACTGTGATTCTGGTAGTGGTGGACCGTTTTAGCAAAATGGCGCATTTCATTCCCTTTCCTGGGTTACCCAATGCTAAGACGCTGGCGCAAGCATTTGTTGATCACATTGTCAAATTGCATGGCATTCCTTCAGACATAGTTTCTGATAGGGGCACGCAGTTTGTTTCCACATTCTGGAAGGCCTTCTGTTCTCGCTTGGGGGTTCGGTTGTCGTTCTCTTCTGCTTTTCACCCGCAGTCGAATGGCCAGACCGAACGCGTCAATCAGAATCTGGAGACAAATCTGCGCTGTTTTGTGGCAGAGAATCAGCAGGATTGGTGTTCTTTTTTGTCCCTGGGTGAGTTTGCTTTAAATAACCGTCGCCAGGAGTCCTCTGATAAGTCATAATTTTTTGGTGCATATGGGTTTCATCCGCAGTTTGGGACATTCTCTGGAGAGGGGTCTTCTGTTTTTCCTGATGAGGAGAGATTTTCCTCGTCTTTGTCATTTATTTGGCAAAAGATTCAGGGTAATCTGAAGAGGATGAGTGAGAGATATAAGCATGTGGCGGATAAGAGACGTGTGCCTGTTCCGGACCTGAATGTGGGTGATCTGGTGTGGTTGTCTACAAAGAATATCAAACTGAAGGTTCCCTCTTGGAAGTTGGGTCCTAAGTTTATTGGGCCTTACAAGATCTTGTCCGTCATCAACCCCGTTGCCTTCCATCTTGATCTTCCTCAGACTTGGAAGATCCATAATGTTTTTCACAGGTCCCTATTAAAACCGTCTCTAAGATTGTGGATTCTCGCATTATCCGCGGTTCTCTCCAGTACCTCGTTCATTGGGAGAGTTATGGTCCTGAGGAGAGGATGTGGGTCCCAGTGGCAGACATTAAGGCCACTCGTCTCATCAGGGCTTTCTATAGGTCCTATCCTGAGAAGGTGGGCTCTGAGTGTCCGGAGTCCACTCGTAGAGGGAGGGGTACTGTCCCCGCCATCTCTCTGAGAAGGTCTGACAGACGTTCTTCTGTACCTCTTGCATGATGTTCTTTGTTTTGGATTCATTTTGTTATCTCCTTTCCTTCTCTCAGCTGTCACCTATTTACACTGATTGCCTCCCTTTATATTCCCTCCCATACTGCCTCACTTTGCGGTTTATACTACTTCCTGGATTGTGTTCACTGCTGGATGCTGCAACTGCTGATTCCTCAGATAATTTTTTTCCCTTTATTTGTGTTTCCATGCTGGCTTGATTCTAGGTGACCCTGACTCCCTCCGTATTACGTGCAGGGAGCCGGTGGTCGTGTCCCCTCACTATTATAGGGTTTTCAGGTGTCACACAGTCTAGGTACGAGGGCATGCCATCGTCTATCATAAAGACCTTTGCATGGGCATAGCAGTCAGGGAGAGCTCGAGGGGTTTTATTGGGCTCACCCATATGTTGCTTAGTTTGGGATCAAGTCAGTCGGATGTTTATTTATAACTTCCAGTTTTCTGCAACACCATCCGTGACACTGAGCTACTGGTGAAGGTGCGCTGCGTGTGTGCACATTTCCGAAAGTCATCGACAGCTTTTGCCAGACTGGCAACGATGCAGCAGCCTTTGCAATTGCCAGCTTACGGACTGTTGTGCGAAGTGAGCACGCGCTGGAACTCCACGTTCCACATGTTGGCCAGGCTTTGTGAGCAGCAGAGGGCAGTAGTGGAATACCAGCTGCAACATGGTCATCGCCTTTCCAGTCAGCTTCCGCTCCGAGTCTTCACAAGCGAGGAGTGGGCATGGATGTCTGACCTCTGTGAGGTTTTAAGAAACTTTAAGGAATCAACAAAGATGGTGAGCGGCGATATCACTTCTGTGTCTACTCAAACACTCTCTGCTCACAATTAAGGCGGACGCTTTGCATGTGGAAGAGGTAGAAATGGGGGAAGACAGTACACAGGGTGATAGCCAGATCACCCTCAGTTCGTCTTCTCAGCGCAAATTGGATGAGGAGGAGGAGCAGGAGACAGTTGCCTCCGCTACAGAGGGTAGAACCCATGGAAGTTTTATTCCACCTGTTAAGTGTGGATGGGTAGAAGAGGAGGAAGGGGAGATTGACAGTCATCCTCCTGATAAGGACAGAAAAGTCTTGTCTGTTGGGACTCTGACACACATGGCTGACTTTATGCTAGGCTGCCTTTACCGTGATCCTCGTGTTGTCCGCATTTTGGCCAACACCGATTACGGTTTGTTCACCCTTCTCGACCCCCACTACAAAGAGTACTTCTTATCTCTCATTCTTGTGGTGGTGGAGAGGATGAGCAAAATGGTGCAATACCAGAAGGTCCTTGTGGAAAAATTGCTCCAAAAATTTCCAGCTGACAATGCTGGCTGCAGAGTACGTAGTTCCTTGGCCAACCGAGGAGGGGAGATGAGGGGAACACATAGCAGTTCCATCAGAGGCAGGGCAAAACTGTCTAAGGCCTGGGACAGTTTAATGACACCCAGCCAGCACCCTCAACCTGATGTGCGGCCTAGTGTCACAAGGAGGAAAACATTTTGGAAGATGGTGAAGGAGTACATAGCGGAACGTGTCAGCGTTCTCAGTGATCCCTCAGTGCCTTACAACTATTGGGTGTCCAAGCTGGACACGTGGCACGAACTGGCGCTCTACGCCTTGGAGGTGCTGACCTGCCCTGCTGCCAGCGTTTTGTCAGAGTGTGCATTTAGTGCTGCTGGGGGCATAATAACTGATAAGCGCATACGCCTGTCAACTGAAAATGCTGACCGGTTGACTCTTATAAAAATGAACAAGGCCTGGATTGCTCCTGACTTCTCTACTCCACCAGAGGAAAGCGGCTGAACATAAACACACTCTAAATGTGGCTTTTATGGTGTATTGAATACACTGTATTTCCATGAACCCCTTCCACCACTAAAAAGCGAATTTGATTCAATCTCCTTTTTCTCATCCTCCTCCTCCTCCTCCTCCATTCATCATATCAACATGCTTATTAGGCTGCCCTCACTCCTTATGTTTTAGAGGGTCAGCTCAGCAGCAGGCCCTCATTGATAATGTTTTTGATGGTCACCAGCAGGCACTCAACCATAATGTTTTTGATGTTTACCAGCAGGCCCTCACCCATGATGTTTTAGAGGCTCACCAGCAGGCACTCGGCCATAATGTTTTTGAGGGTCACCAGGAGGCCCTCGCTCATAATGTTTTAGAGGGTCACCATCAGGCCCTCGCCCCTGATATTTTAGATGGTCTGATCAGCAGCAGGCACTCACCCCTAATATTTTAGAGGGTCAGCTCAGCAGCAGACCCTCACCCCTAATGTTTTATATGGTCAGCTCAGCAGCAGACCCTCACCCCTAATGTTTTAGATGGTCAGCTCAGCAGCAGACCCTCACCCCTAATGTTTTAGATGGTCAGATCAGCAGCAGGCACTTGCCCCTAATGTTTTAGAGGGTCAGCTCAACAGCAGGCCCTCACCCCTAATGTTTTAGAGGGTCAGATCAGCAGCAGACCCTCACCCCTAATGTTTTAGATGGTCAGATCAGCAGCAGGCCCTCGCCCCTAATGTTTTAGAGGTTCATCTCAGCAGCAGGCCCTCGCCCCTAATGTTATAGAAGGTCAGATCAGCAGCAGGCCCTCACCCCTAATGTTTTAGAGGGTCAGATCAGCAGCAGACCCTTACCCCTAATGTTTTAAATGGTCAGATCAGCAGCAGGCCCTCGCCCCTAATGTTTTAGAGGTTCAGCTCAGCAGCAGGCCCTCGCCCATAATGTTTTAGATGGTAAGATCAGCAGGCCCTTGCTCCAATAGTTTTTGAGGGTCACCAGCAGGCCATCAATCATAATTTTTCAAAGGTGTGTAGCATGCCCTCCTTTATGTGTAATAAAGGGTGTATGTAGTGCCAGTTCCTTGTAATTTTTGGTAGCCCTTTCTCTTGGTGCATAGGCTTTATGAGTATAGGAGTCCCACTACCTGAATTGTACCACACTATGAATGAGGCCCTCCTTTATGTGATATACAGGTTGTATCAGAGTGCCTCTTCCTTGTAATTTTTGGCAGCACTTGCACTTTATATACAAGTAAATATATATGTGCGTATTATTCTCAGTCTGTAAAATTGGCGTGCTACTCGGACAACATCGTTCCCAGCCGCGATCTGGGAGTCCAAGATGCATCCAGACATCCTCCCATGCTGTTCCCAAACCATTCAGTGGTATTTCCTTCAATTTCTGGCCTTTTCATGTGAACCAGACACCCTCCCCTCCTTACAGCAGGTGGTGCCTGGTTTAATGCTCAGGTTCTCCCATTGACTTCCATTGTGCTCGGGTGCTCGGTAGAACACTCGAGCATCCCGAGGTGTTCTACTTGAGCACCTGAGCACCCGAGCACCCGAGCACCCAAGCACTTTGGTGCTCGACCAGCACTAGTAAGTATTCCTATACAGCAGAAGTCACATATTTTATTTTATTTTAGTTGCTGGCCATGCAGCTCTGTAGTGTAGTGGTTAAGATTCTAAGCTGTAATGTAGATGGTTGTGAGTATGAATCTCGTCAGAATCTTTTCAGAAATAGAGGCTAAATTCAATTTATATATTTTATTTATAATATTCAATGTATTACACCTTTATAATATTTAACTTATTACACCTTTGGACAGTAACATTGTTAGGCAACAAAATGGAACACTGCATTCTCAAATGGCGGGCAACAAAAAAGATTTTTGGGTTGTACTTTCATGAGGAGCAAGTACTGTCACTTTTATGGTTCAGGACTATCTCAGAGCTTTGCTTGTACAACTGCTACAGCTCTGATGCTGAAAGGGGCACCTCTGGCCACGGTGTCAAGCCTGGCTGAATAATATGCCACAGGGCATTGTTGCTGGCCATGCAGTTGGGTGAGGACAGCTGAAGCATGGCCATTTACTTCTATACAATACAATTTAAATGTAATAATTTGATAGGCCTGGTGTGGGAGAGCACAAAATTGCCAGGTTTAGGGCATAAAGGTATCTAGTGGAAGGGACTAAAATACAAACAATCATAAAGAGGCTGCATCAAACTTGCGTATCCAAGGTCTGCAATAAGGAACAAGGTCCAAAAATGTCCTCAGTAGTGTTGGTCGAGCACCAAAGTGCTCATGTAGAACACTTCCCGATACAGAGCACCCGATCACAATGGAAGAGCCCGAGCATTAAACCAGGCACCCCCTGCATATAAATATGTTATGGCTAAAACATCAGCAGTAGTTTCCCACATACTATGCATTCATATATATCAGAGGTATAATTTTATCTATATATATATATTTATATATATATATATATATATATATATATATAAATATATATATAAAATTATACCTCTGATATATATTTATAGATAAAATTATACCTCTGATATATATGAATGGATGGCACTGTTATAGGATGGGGGGGGGTCTATGGATGGCACTGTTATGGGGTGGAGGGGGGTCTGTGGATGGCACTGTTATGGGGTGGGGGGGTCTGTGGATGGCACTGTTATAGGATGGGGGGGTCTGTGGATGGCACTGTTATGGGGTGGGGGGTCTGTGGATGGCACTGTTATAGAATGGGGTGGTCTGTGGATGGCACTGTTATGGGGTGGGGGGGTCTGTGGATGGCTCTGTTATGGGGTGGAGGGGGGTCTGTGGATGGCACTGTTATGGGGTGGGGGGGTTTGTGGATGGCACTGTTATGGGGTGGGGGGTCTGTGGATGGCACTGTTATAGGATGGGGGGGGTCTGTGGATGGCACTGTTATAGGATGGGGGATCTGTGGATGCCATCCACAGATCCCCCATAACAGTGCCATCCCCAGATCCCCCTTTAACAGTGCCATCCCCAGATCCCCCATTAACAGTGCCATCCCCATCTGGGGGGTTTCTTTGCTGGGCTGGACTTTTATAGCCCCCCCCCCAAATTTTACTTGCATCCCTGTTCTCTAAAGGGGCAGTTTTAGGGGGCGGTCCTAGGGGTCGGTGGAGGGTCGGTCCTAGGGGTGGGTAGGGGCGTGGCCAGGGGAGGGGGGGTGAGTTCCACCACCTTTTCTCTGAGAAAAAAAGCACTGGGTAAACCCATCAAAATAGGGAAGCAGTGAGGTCTCTTATGGAAGCCCTCATGTCGCCAACTTGAGTGGCGGTGATAAAAACAAAGGTAACTGTAAAACAGACTCAGAGAAGGCAAAGGGAAAAGCCAAGGCAGATCAAACGGCAACAATGGCTGCCAAATTGCTTAGGCAGACCCCTCCCTTAGTGGACACAGCTCAGGTCCCTGA
>NC_053389.1:60723938-60758595 GCF_905171765.1 Bufo bufo
CTGACATGAAGCCTGAATCTCTGTTATGGGACCTCTCTCCTCTGCCTGGGTGCCTGGGCCTAAATATGTGACAGTGGCCTGTTCCAGTGGTGGGTGACGTGAAGCCTGATTCTCTGCTATGACATGAAGACTGATTCTCTGCTGACATGAAGCCTGAATCTCTGTTATGGGACCTCTCTCCTCTGCCTGGGTGCCTGAGCCTAAATATGTGACAGTGGCCTGTACCAGTGGTGGGTGACGTGAAGCCTGATTCTCTGCTATGACATGAAGACTGATTCTCTGCTGACATGAAGCCTGAATCTCTGTTATGGGACCTCTCTCCTCTGCCTGGGTGCCGGGGCCTAAATATGTGACAGTGTCCTGTTACAGTGGTGGGTGACGTGAAGCCTGATTCTCTGCTATGACATGAAGACTGATTCTCTGCTGACATGAAGCCAGATTCTCTGCTATGGCATGAAGAGACTGATTCTCTGCTGACGTGAAGCCCGATTCTCTGCTATGGGACCTCTGTCCAATTGATATTGGTTAATTTATTTTTATTTTATTTTTATTTTAATTCATTTCCCTATCCACATTTGTTTGCAGGGGATTTCCCTACATGTTGCTGCCTTTTGCGCCCTCTAGCTCTTTCCTGGGCTGTTTTACAGCCTTTTTAGTGCCGAAAAGTTCGGGTCCCCATTGACTTCAATGGGGTTCGGGTTCGGGACGAAGTTCGGGTCGGGTTCGGATCCCGAACCCGAACATTTCCGGGAAGTTCGGCCGAACTTCTCGAACCCGAACATCCAGGTGTTCGCTCAACTCTAGTTGTGGTACAGAATTCCATAGTATGGGGGATGCATAGGAGAAATCTTGGAGGCGATCATGGGAAGAGGTGATAACAGGAGAGGAGAGAACTCGGACAGCAGAGTTGAGGATAGATTGGAGGGGTGTGAGAGTGCTAGATAGAAGGCCACATAGGAGGATGTTACAGTAGTCTAGGTGGGAGATGATGACGGCATATACAAACATTTTTGTAGACTCCTGGTTGAGGATTGAACAGATGCTGGAGATATATTTTAGTTGGAGGCTGCGGGAACCAAGTCCAAGGCAGCAAACTTGGCTGACCAGGGAGAATATGCAGTCATTGATTGTGATACTGTAGATAGGTCTGTTGAGGGAGTTGAGCAAGATGGAGAAAAGATGATAAATTCTGTTTTATCCCTGTTAAGTTGTAGAAAGCGAGAGGAGAAGGAGGATATAGAAGATAGGCATTGTGGGATTATAGATAGTAAGGTGTTGATGTCCCAACCAGAAAGGTAAATTTGTGTGTCATCAGCATAAAAGCAATATTGAAACCCATAGGACTCTATGAGCTGTCCCAAGCCAAAGGTGTAGATTGATAAGAGCAGGGGTTTTACGTAGGTGGCGACTTTGGTGACTTTGGTATGGTCAGTTGAGTGGTGGGGTTGAAAGCCAGATTGTAGCTGGTCGAAAATGGAGCAGGAAGAGAGGACATGTTGTTCAAGTAGTTTTGAGACATATGGAAGAAGTGATATGAAGTGATAACTGGGCAAAGAAGCTAAGATTTTTTAGGATGGGTGTAAAGGCAGCATGTTTAAATCTGGATGGGAAGGGGGGCAGAGCCTGCACCTGAGCTGTGAGGAAATGCTTTGCTGAGCTCCGTACATTGCCTTGCTAAGGGACCCGCACACATTAGCTGACAACCTTCAAAATGGTAAAGATCGGGGGGCAGAAGACCACTAACCCTGTCACAGTGCCCAAATCCCACAATCCCGGAGCAGAGATGGCGAAATACCTGAAAAAACAAGCCAGCACGGCTGCGGTCAGAGAATCCAAGATGGCGCCGGCGGATGAACATACTCCCGCCGAGAGAGAGGAAGGCGCATCTGATGATGAAAGTGACGGAGGTGTGTCAGTGAACTCACGCCACTTACTAGTCTCTAGACGCTTCATTAAGCAGGCCCTCGCCGAAGCTTTATCCCCGCTTAAACAGGAGACTTCGGTCTTAACACACGAGATCCAGCATATAGGCCACAGAGTGGAATCGCTGGAAGCCGCGCAGTCGACTGCCCTGGAGCATAGCTCAGCTGTCTCGCAATCACTCTCCTCCTGTCAGCACCACATTAACACCCTCTATGCCGCAATGGAGGATCAAGAAAACCATAGCCGGTGAAATAATCTTAGATTTAGAGGTGTTCGAGAAGCGGTGCCTAATGAGGAGCTTATGTCTACCATCAAGAGGATTGCTACATCCCTCTTGGGCAATGAGGAGCCTGCCGACATGATCATAGAAAGGGCGCACAGAGCCCTTAGGCAAAAGCCAGGAGATTCTGAACCGCCCAGAGACATTATCTGCTGATTCCTGAATTTCCTAGATAAAGAAAGAATCCTGGCAGCGGCTAGGGCTGCTAATACCATCACACTTGGTGACGCCGCAATCTCAATTTATCAAGACCTTGCTCCTGTCACCTTACAGAAAAGAAGAGCTCTCAAACATCTTACTGAGCTTATCCGCAATGACCGCATCCCATACAGATGGACTTTTCCTTTTGGTCTAGCCTTCACATACTCTGGAAAATACATCAAGATCTCCTCCTACTCAGACCTTCAAACAGCCTTTACTACAATGAAAAATAGAGAAGCCACGGCACTCCAATGGATCAATTTCAATTCCTTTATTACACCTTATGCAGCGATGTTTCGACCAAACGGTCTTTATCAAGCTCACATTGTGAGCTTGATAAAGACCGTTTGGTGGAAACGTCGCTGCATAAGGTGTAATAAAGGAATTGAAATTGATCCATTGGAGTGCCGTGACTTCTCTATTTTTCGTTGGCAACTACGGGAACCCCTGGACCGGGATCCAACGCTGCAGGCACCACCACATATTGGAAATACTGAAGCAACAGTGAGTAGTGCTGGCCTATTTGTTATATTATGCTTTACTACAATGGACATTTCTCCACTGGACATTGCCAATTGGGAAACCGTGTCCGACATCACGTCCCTACCTGATCTTCCTAAAGTGACCCCATGGGAGAAGTCACCTGCGCCCAAACTTCAGCGATTCAAACGGAGGAGTGGATTCCTGACTCCCAGGAGGTTTACTTGATTTACATCGTCCCAGCCTAGGACACTTAGAAAGTATCTTATCTGTCCTTTTACCTCCTCATTCCATTATTCCTCTCCTCTCTTGAGTCCCCCCTCCCCTGAGAGATCTTTCTCTACAGCAAGTTCTTTCCTTATCTCTATGTCTCCTTTGAAGTAATTGTCTTCTATCTCCTTTGGTCCCGACCACCAGCAAGACCTATTACTTGGGTTTACCCACACTACCCCCTCTCATGAATAAGCCTTTAGGCTTCACACTGTTTATACTGAAGATACTCACCGTATCACTACTATACCATTGTTCCGTTTACTGTTATGTTTATGGTTGTGCTTTCCTTCCCTTCTTATCTAGTCATGATACATTGAGATATTACTCCTACAGCCACCTTATAAATGTAAGACGGGTGCCTGCTCTCCTTGGGGCTGCCAAGTTATTCAGCATGATACCTTATATATTATACTCACATGATGGTCTGACTATCCTACCTCACTCTTATCCTAAACATTATGGCTGATCTGAATTTAGTCACTTACAATGTGAAGGGCCTTAGATCTCCATCTAAAAGATCCCACATTTTCTCTCTCCTGGGAAAGGAGAAGTGCTCAGTGCTCTTTCTCCAGGAAACCCATTATAAACACGGTAGATACCCAGACCTCTCCTTCTCTAGATTCCCAAATTGGTATCCCTGCGGTGCAGACGGTGCCGCCTCAAGGGGAGTAAGCATTGGCTTTAGAAAAGATGTCCCTTTCTCATATGCTACTCACACCCAAGATCCTGAGGGGAGATATATTATTTTAAAGGGTCATTCATATCTGCCAGAAGATGTATACTTTTGTAAACCCATACGCTCCTAACTCTGACCAAATATCCTGGTTGCTGTCTGTCCTATCCTTAGTAGAAAATGTCCAGGAGGGCACTCTTGTCTTGGCAGGAGATCTCAATATTGCGTTGCAACCTCTTACTGACACTTCCTCTAAAAGGTCCTCCTTCTCTGCCAGATTGCTGAAAAAGCTGAATACTAAGTTATATGATTTAGGTCTCATAGATATTTAGAGATGCCTTAATCAAAATTGTACTGATTACTCTTTTTATTCCATTTCAGGTCAATCCTACAGCAGGATTGATTATATCTTTGTCCCTAAGGACAAGGTACAGCTTTGCACAGATACGAGGATTGGAAGTATCACCATCTCCGATCATGCACCGGTATTTTGTACCCTTCGCTCTCCAACTAACACTGGTAGGTCCCCTCTTTTGAAGCTTAACGAGTCCATACTGAGCAGTGATGCTAATAGGACACATTTCTCGTCACTTTTAGATGAATACTTTGTCCACAAACAACACACCAGAAATATCCCCCCAAGTCCTTTGGGATGCCCACAAAGTATTTATCAGGGGACACTTTATCAGTAAATGCTCCTTCATAATGAAGCAATCGGATAAACGCCTATCTTCTCTTCTAGATCAGATTCATGCCCTAGAGTCCCTTCATAAACAGTCCCTATCGCACAACACTTAGCTGACCTCAACGCCCTTAGGGCAGAACTTAAAAACCTTCTAAATGAAAGCTAAGCAAAATACTACTTATCATCACAATAAAAATTCTTTGCCCATGGCAATAAGGCATCCAAATTCATGATGAGCCGCATCAAACGTAGGCTGCAGGCAAGACACGTAACATCTATCAAGCCTTCCCAAGGCCCACCGATCTTTTCCTCAAAAACCATAGCTGAACAGTTCAAACTTTTCTATGAATCCCTTTACAATCTTTCGCCACTGGAAGATGGCCAATCCCTCTCAGAAAGAGATAATGAGGTACATCACTTTCTAGACTCATTAGACCTCCCGACTCTTACCCCTACCCAAAAAGATGCCCTCTCAAAACCATTTACACTCCCAGAGCTGACCACAGCATTAAGATCTTCCCCAAAAGGCAAAAGCCCTGGACCTGATGGTCTCACTACTTCTTATTACATGACATTCCAAAATTCGCTGCTCCCCCACTACCTCCCAGTCTGTAACCTCGCCTTACAAAACATACCACTGTCTTCTGAAATGACTAATGCCCTAATTACGATAATCCCAAAAGAAGGGAAAAACCCTTCATCTTGTGCAAACTACCGTCCCATATCCCTTTTGAACATTGATCTGAAACTACTAGCGAAAATGTTGGCTACTAGACTACAATACCTTCTCCCAACTTTGATCCATCCGGATCAAGTGGGATTCGTACGAGGCCAAGAGGGAAAGGACAACATTACCAAAGTTCTTGATGCCTTATACTATGCCTCTCATAAAAAGAAGCCACTTGTACTTCTCGGCACTGATGCCGAAAAGGCATTCGACCGCATAGACTGGTCCTTCATCAAACATACCCTACAGAAATTCCATCTCCCTGACCCCTTTATCTATGCCATTTTTGCAATGCACAATAACTCCTCTGCCACAGTATCAGTTACCAACCTCATTTCACCACGCTTTTCCATAAAAAATGGTACCCGTCAGGGATGCCCTCTCTCCCCCCTTATATTTGTCCTTGTGATGAAAACCTTGATGCAAGCCTCAGACAAGATAAAGAAATCATGGGTCTGAGAATAGGGACTTCAGAGTTCAAATTAGCTGCCTTTGTGTCACGACTGTGACTGATCCAGACAGGTCTGGGAGGAGAAGGTCGCAGCGACTTGCTACTCGCGATAGCTTGTGAGTTTGCTCCATGGTTCAGGGTATGTCATCCAGGTTTTGCCTTGTGAACCTTTTTGTCCTGACTGGGAGTTTGTAGGCATCCTTCTCAGGTAAGTCCTGTTTGCCACTCCCAGCTACTATATTAGTTTCAGTTTCACTTGCAGTCATTGCCAGATATAGTCCTTACTTCCAGTTCTATTCTGACCTTTGAAGGAGATCGTTTGATGGTGTTGCTGTGGAGCTCTTGTCCGGCGTGGACTGTCGTGATTGGGATCGCCTTCTCTGCTCGTGACTGGATAAGTCTATCTCTGCTATAGTTTGTTTGTTGCTGTCTTCCCCTGCTGTTCTCCTAGACATGAGTGATGGTGACTAGTGCTCCCATCGGCCTTTCCCCACTCTTGGCTTGTTAGGGTGACTGAGGGTTTAGGCATCCTGCTCGCCGCACGGGTTCACACCCCGTCTAGGGTATCAGGGCAGACAGGTGCCAGCTTAGGGTTAGTCAGGGTTGGCCATACTATTCCCATCCGTAGATAAGGGTCCCCCTTCCCCTCCATCTGGTGTGACACGACTGCTGCTGGGATAGCGGTCGTGACAGTATATCTGGCCTTATAAAAATTTTTAAAAAAGTGACATTTCTTTTTTTTTTTTTTTTTTGCTTGCTGTTTTGCTTTGTATTTTTCTGTTCCACTATGGATCCGGTTACGGTTTTGGCGAAACAATTACAGGGATTATCCCTTGAAGTGGCAGGATTAAAAGCAACAGTGCTGCAGCAGCAGCAATCCTTGGGTTCCACCATTGCTACGGAAAACCAAGGTACTCCTGAGCCAAAAGTGGCTTTACCTGATAGGTTCTCAGGAGAGAGAGACCAATTTGTAACCTTCAGAGAAGCTTGCAAATTGTTCTTCAGGTTACGCCCTAGATCCTCCAGCGGTGAGGAACAACGGGTGAGCATTGTAATTTCTCTCCTGCAAGGAGATCCGCAGGCTTGGGCTTTCTCCCTACCATCAGACTCTCTGGCCTTACGATCAGTGGAGGAGTTTTTTGAAGCCCTGGGTCTCGTATATGATGACCCGGACAGGGTCTCACTGGCTGAGTCTAAGCTACGTAGACTTCGGCAAGAGAACCGGTCTGCTGAACTATATTGTTCCGAATTCCGTAGGTGGGCTACTGATACGTTATGGAACGACTCGGCCCTTAGGAGTCAGTTCTGCCAGGGGTTGTCTGAAAAATTAAAAGACGCGCTGGCGGTATACGAGGTCTCTGGGTCTCTGGAGGCTGCTATGTCTCTGTCCATAAGAATCGACAGACGACTCAGGGAGAGACTATTAAATTTTACGGAGGCCTCTATAGGGCAGGGATCGGTTTGTTATGATCCAGTCGAACCAATGCAAATAGGGGGCGCCACTAGACGGGTGAATCCTCCTAAGTTCCGCCGTAGGTCAGAGGTTTGTTTTTGTTGTGGGGGGAGGGGTCATTTTGTAAAGGTTTGTCCCTCAGAACCCAAGAGACCACAAACAAAGGAGCCGCCGGAAAACTAGAGTCCCCAGATTGTGCGGAGGATAACAGTCTGGGCGTATTCGTTTCCTCCATACGCATGTCTCAGTTTTTGTTGTCCGCTACCGTTGAGGCGGGCAATAAGACTGAGATCTGTTCCGTCTTTTTGGACAGTGGGGCGGGGGTCAACTTGGTGGATTCACGGTTTGCTCAGGCTCTGGGTTTTACTCCGGAACCGATACGCAGAACTATTCCTGTTTTTGCCATCGACTCCTCCCCTCTTACTCAGAAAGAGTTAACTCAGATCATCCATAATATCCATCTGCAGGTAGGGGACCTCCATAAAGAGCATATCTCTTGTTATGTCCTGGACGGTCTTCCGGCTCCTTTGGTATTGGGGCTTCCCTGGCTGGTGACTCCAGTGGTGGATTGGCAGGCCGGGGAGATTGTGGAGTGGAGTGAACATTGTAAGGACAACTGCTTGAGTAGTAGGTGCTCTACACTCTCTGTAACATCTTTACCTGCCTTTCTGTCAGATTTTATGGATGTGTTCTCTGAGAAGGGTTGTCAGGGGTTACCACCTCATCGTCCATATGATTGCCCGATTAATCTATTACCTGGGGCAAAACTACCTAAAACCCGGTTATACAATCTTTCCGGCCTGGAGAGGAAGGCTATGAGAGATTATATTTCGGAGAGTTTGGCTAAGGGACACATCAGACCCTCTTCTTCACCTGTGGCTGCAGGGTTCTTTTTCGTTAAAAAGAAAGATGGGGGCCTACGTCCTTGCCTGGATTTCCGGGAATTAAACTGGATAACTATCTGAGATCCCTATCCTCTTCCTCTCATTCCCGACCTCTTTAATCAGGTTGCTGGTGCTAAATGGTTCTCCAAAATGGATCTCAGAGGAGCCTATAACCTGGTTCGCATCAAAGAGGGGGATGAGTGGAAGACGGCTTTTAATACTCCGGAAGGGCATTATGAAAATCTGGTCATGCCATTTGGTCTTACTAATGCGCCTGCGGTATTCCAACATTTTGTCAACGATATTTTTAGTCACCTTATCGGGAGATTTGTTGTGATATATCTTGATGACATCCTGGTCTATTCCCCGGATCTGGATACACATAAGATCCATGTGAGACAAGTGCTGCAGATATTAAGGGCCAACAAATTGTTTGCTAAGTTAGAAAAATGTGTGTTCGCCGTAAAAGAACTGCCATTTCTGGGGTATGTGTTGTCAGATTCAGGTTTCCGCATGGATCCAGAGAAAGTCCGGGCGATTATAGACTGGGATCTGCCTGAGAACCTGAAGGCATTGCAACGCTTCCTGGGGTTTGCCAATTTTTATAGAAAGTTTATAAAGAACTATTCCTTGGTGGTCAAACCACTGACGGACATGACCCGAAAGGGATCCGATTTTTCCAAATGGTCACATGCAGCCAAAACTGCCTTTGCATCTCTGAAGGAGAGATTCACCTCGGCCCCTATTCTCGTACAGCCAGATGTCTCGCTTCCTTTTATTGTAGAGGTTGACGCATCAGAGGTGGGGGTGGGAGCGGTACTATCTCAGGGCCTGTCCCCTGGTGAATGGCGTCCGTGTGCTTTCTTTTCGAAGAAATTGTCTACTTGTCACGAGGGTATCAAGAGCCACGTCTGACTCCGTTATACCCGGGGTCAGGAAGTCGCAGCGGGTGGCTGCGCGCTCTATATCTAAAGATCACGTTGTTTCTTAGTGATTGTTTTCTATGTTTGCCTTGCTATCCTTTTTGTCTCACTCAGGGATCCATAGCTTCTCCTCCTCAGCCGTTTCTTGTCTGCCACTCCCTACCTCCTTATATTCTCCCCTCACACTTCTCTAGTTGCCAGTTATAGAGCTTCCTGCCTGGACATCTATACTGACCCACTGGAGTTGTGAATCCTGGTTGTCGTTCCAGAGTGCTACCCTCCGGATCCCTGTTGGGCTTATTGTTGTCTCCTGTTGTCGCCCACCTGGGATTATATGTTGAGTCTGTGTTGTCTGTCCTCCCCTTGGTGTTTTCCCTTAGAGCTAGTGGTGCGGACTAGTGTTCCCATCGCCCTGTTCACTATCTAGGGCTCAGCTCAGGGAAAGCCAGGGCTTTAGGCACGTGATCGGCGTACGGGTGAGGAACCCGTCTAGGGACGTCAGGGCAGCCAGGTGCCAGCCGCCAGGTGAGTCAGGGGTCACCATCTTCCCTCTCACTTGGGCAGGGCCTTCCTCGTTCCCTCCGTGTCACGTATGTGATAGCCACGCCGTCCGTGATATTATAACTGGCCCTTACTTTTTGAGAAAAAAAATAAAAAAATAAAAAATTATATAATTTTTTATTTGTTGTTTTTTTTTCTCTCTACTTAGAATCCAATATGGATCCTATTGATGCCTTGGCAGAACAGCTTCAAAGCCTGTCTTTGGAGGTGGCAGGATTGAAGTCGTCTGTCCTCCAACAACAGCAGCAAATGCAGCAGACCGCACCCCCAGCGGTTGCTATGGGTAACCAGGTTGTCACAGAACCCAAGGTTGCTCTTCCCGACAGATTTTCTGGGGGAAGGGACAAATTTGCGACGTTCCGTGAGGCCTGCAAATTATATTTTAAGTTGCGCCCTTACTCCTCAGGTCATGAAGAACAGCGGGTAGGGATTGTCATTTCCCTTCTTCAGGGGGATCCGCAATCCTGGGCGTTCTCGTTACCCCCTGGTTCTCAGGCTCTTCGGTCAGTGGAGGGATTTTTTGGGGCTTTGGGTCTCATATATGATGACCCTGACCGAGTCGCCCTGGCTGAGTCGAAGTTACGGAGACTCCTACAGGGAGATCGGTCAGCAGAGGAATATTGCTCAGAGTTCCGTAGGTGGGCTACGGATACTCAGTGGAACGACCCGGCTCTCAGGAGTCAGTTCTGCTCTGGGTTATCTGAAAGGGTTAAGGATGCACTGGCGCTGTATGAGACCCCCCTTTCCCTTGATGCTGTTATGTCCCTCTCTATCAGAATAGATAGACGTCTTAGGGAGAGATCGAAAATTCCGGAGCAATTGGTTACCTCTCCCAAGCAACAGTCAGCCTGTACTGACTTAGATGAGCCTATGCAGCTAGGCGGAACTTCTCGTCAGGTCCGTCCTCCCGAGGTTCGCCGTAGGGGGGGGGCTTGTTTTTTCTGTGGGGGGAAGGGTCATTTCATTAATGTCTGTCCCTCCTTTCTCAAAAACAAAAGACCGCCGGAAAACTACTAACCCCGGGCTGTGCGGAGGATGTCAGCCGGGGGGTATACGTTTCCTCCATACGAACATCTCAATTTGTGTTACCAGCGGTCATTGTTTTCGGTGTTAAGACGGAGTCTATTTATTTTTTTCTAGACAGTGGAGCAGGGGTAAACTTGATTGATGCCCATTTTGCCCGCACTATGGGTTTGTCTCTCTGTACGCTGCAGAGACCTATTCCCGTATTCGCTATAGATTCTGCTCCTCTGTCTCAGAGAAACCTCACCCACATTGTTCATAATTTACACCTTCGGGTAGGGGACCACCATAATGAGTGTCTTTCATGTTACGTTCTGGAGGGCCTTCCCTCTCCGGTGGTATTGGGTCTTCCCTGGTTGGTAGCGCACAATCCAGTGGTGGATTGGCAGGCCAGGGAGATATTGGAGTGGAGTGAGCATTGCAGAGAGAATTGCTTAAATAACAATTGCTTAATCGCCTCCATAGCTTCCCTACCTACATTTATTTCGGACTTTGAGGACATTTTTTCTGAAAAGGGTTGTCAGAAACTACCACCTCATCGTCCTTATGATTGCCCGGTTAACCTGATTCCCGGGGCAAAATTACCCAAGTCCAGGTTGTATAATCTTTCGGGTCCCGAGAGACAAGCCATGAAAGATTATATCTCCGAGAGTCTGGCTAAGGGACACATCAGACCCTCTTCTTCACCCGTGGCTGCAGGGTTTTTCTTTGTTAAAAAGAAAGATGGGGGCCTGCGTCCTTGCTTAGATTTCCGTGAGTTAAACCAGATAACCATCCGTGACCCATACCCTCTTCCTCTCATTCCTGACCTTTTTAATCAGATTGCGGGTGCTAAGTGGTTCTCCAAACTTGATCTTAGGGGGGGCCTACAATCTGATTCGTATCAAGGAAGGGGATGAGTGGAAGACAGCTTTTAACACCCCTGAGGGGCATTATGAAAATCTAGTTATGCCTTTCGGTCTGACCAATGCCCCTGCTGTCTTCCAACATTTCGTTAATGATATTTTTAGTCATCTCATCGGCAGGTTTGTAGTCATATACCTAGATGATATCTTAATTTATTCGGCTGATCTGAAAACACATGAGGTGCATGTCAGGCAAGTACTGCAGGTCCTACGGACGAATAAATTATATGCGAAAATTGAAAAATGTGTCTTCGCCGTTCAGGAATTACAGTTCCTGGGATATCTATTATCTGCTTCAGGTTTCCGCATGGATCCTGGGAAGGTCCAGGCAATTTTAGATTGGGATCTTCCTGAGAACCTTAAAGCCCTACAACGGTTTTTGGGTTTCGCTAATTTCCATAGAAAGTTCATTAAAAATTATTCAGTGATTGTTAAACCCCTTACCGACATGACTAGGAAGGGGACTGAGTTTTCCAAATGGTCTGACGCCGCTAAAGATGCATTTTCCTCTCTAAAGGAGAGGTTTACCTCGGCACCTGTTCTAATTCAACCTGATGTCTCCCAGCCTTTTATTGTCGAGGTAGATGCGTCAGAGGTGGGAGTGGGAGCTGTATTGTCTCAGGGTCCGTCTCCTGGCAAATGGCGTCCTTGCCCTTTCTTTTCCAAAAAATTATCTTCTGCGGAGAAGAATTATGATATTGGAAATAGGGAACTGTTGGCGATTAAACTGGCGCTTGAAGAGTGGCGTCACTTCTTAGAGGGAGCAATCCACCCCGTCACGGTGATTACGGATCACAAGAACCTTCTGTACCTAGAATCGGCTAAGCGTCTCACCCCTAGACAAGCTAGATGGTCGCTATTCTTTACCAGATTTAACTTTGTAATCACCTATCGTCCTGGGGCAAAAAATACCAAGGCAGACGCATTATCTCGTAGTTTCCCTGGAGGGGGTAATGTTTGTGATCCGGTACCTATTTTACAAAGAGGAGTGGTTGTCTCTGCTGTACACTCTGTTCTAGAGGGAAAGGTGTTAGAGGCTCAGGGGGACGCCCCGGCCTCTTGCCCCTCAGAGAAATTGTTTGTATCGTTAAACCTGCGTCTTGAATTATTAAAAGAACATCATAATTCGGCACTTGCTGGACATCCGGGTAGTAAAGCAACCTTGGAGCTTTTATCTCGTCGTTTTTGGTGGCCAAGGTTGCGTCAGGATGTAATGGATTTCGTGTCTACTTGTTCTACTTGTGCACGCGCGAAAGTCTCTCATACACGTCCAGCTGGGTCTTTATTGCCACTTTTCATCCCCAATAGGCCATGGACACATCTGTCAATGGATTTCATCACTGACTTACCGTTGTCGGCGGGTAAAACAGTTATCTTGGTAGTAGTAGACAGGTTTAGCAAAATGGTACACTTTATTGCGCTACCCGCACTTCCTAATGCTAAAACTCTCGCTCAGGTGTTTATCAGTGAAATCGTGAAGCTTCACGGGGTCCCTTCCGATGTGGTTTCGGATCGGGGAAAGCAGTTTATTTCTAAGTTTTGGAAAGCTTTTTGTTCCCGTTTGGGGGTTCACTTGTCCTTTTCCTCAGCTTTCCATCCTCAGTCGAATGGACAGACTGAGCGTACCAACCAAAACCTAGAAACATATTTAAGGTGTTTTGTGTCTGAAAACCAAGAGTTGTGGTCATCATATTTACCGTTAGCTGAGTTTGCCATAAATAATCATTATCAGGAGTCCACTGGCAAGTCACCATTCCTTGGTGCATACGGTTTTCATCCCCAATTTTGTACTTTCAAAGAGGGGGGGTCTTCTGGGGTTCCCGAAGAGGAAAGGTTTTCTTCATCTCTTTCATCGGTATGGCAGAAGGTGCAAGTTAACTTGAAAAAGATGAGTGGTAAATATAAATGCATGGCCGATAAGAAACGGTCGCCAGGTCCGGACCTAGGAGTGAATGACTATGTGTGGTTGTCTACTAGGAATATTAAGTTGAAGGTTCCTTCTTGGAAACTGGGTCCTAGGTTCATTGGTCCCTATAAAATAGTAGCCGTCATTAACCCTGTGGCTTTTCGCCTGGAGCTACCTCAGACTTTTAAGATCCATAACGTCTTCCATAAATCGTTACTCAAGAAGTATGTTCCACCTCTAGAACCATCGCCGCTGCCACCTCCTCCTGTCATTGTGGCTGGTAATCTGGAGTTTCAAATAGCCAGAATTGTTGATTCTCGTCGGGTCCGCCGCTCTCTTCAGTATCTGGTGCATTGGAGGGGTTACGGTCCCGAGGAAAGAATGTGGGTTCCAGCGTCAGAGGTAAACGCCAACAGGTTAATTCAGGCTTTCCATGCCTCTCATCCGGAGAGACCTGGTCCTGAGTGTCCGGAGGCCCCTCGTGAAAGGGGGGGTACTGTCACGAGGGTATCAAGAGCCACGTCTGACTCCGTTATACCCGGGGTCAGGAAGTCGCAGCGGGTGGCTGCGCGCTCTATATCTAAAGATCACGTTGTTTCTTAGTGATTGTTTTCTATGTTTGCCTTGCTATCCTTTTTGTCTCACTCAGGGATCCGTAGCTTCTCCTCCTCAGCTGTTTCTTGTCTGCCACTCCCTACCTCCTTATATTCTCCCCTCACACTTCTCTAGTTGCCAGTTATAGAGCTTCCTGCCTGGACATCTATACTGACCCACTGGAGTTGTGAATCCTGGTTGTCGTTCCAGAGTGCTACCCTCCGGATCCCTGTTGGGCTTATTGTTGTCTCCTGTTGTCGCCCACCTGGGATTATATGTTGAGTCTGTGTTTTCTGTCCTCCCCTTGGTGTTTTCCCTTAGAGCTAGTGGTGCGGACTAGTGTTCCCATCGCCCTGTTCACTATCTAGGGCTCAGCTCAGGGAAAGCCAGGGCTTTAGGCACGTGATCGGCGTACGGGTGAGGAACCCGTCTAGGGACGTCAGGGCAGCCAGGTGCCAGCCGCCAGGTGAGTCAGGGGTCACCATCTTCCCTCTCACTTGGGCAGGGCCTTCCTCGTTCCCTCTCTCTGTGTCACGTATGTGATAGCCACGCCGTCCGTGATACTACTGCAGAAAGGAACTATGATATTGGCAACAGGGAACTTTTGGCTATTAAGTTGGCTTTTGAGGAGTGGCGTCATTTTTTGGAGGGGGCGGTTCATCCCGTCACGGTGATTACTGATCACAAAAACTTATTATATCGGGAGTCTGCTAAACGTCTCACCCCTAGACAGGCTCGGTGGTCGTTATTTTTTACTAGGTTTATTTTTGTAATAACCTATAGCCCGGGGCCAAAAAATACTAAGGCGGATGCATTGTCTCTAAGTTTTCCTGGAGGGGGTGATGTTGAGGTACCAGAGCCCATTTTGCAAAAGGAGGTGGTGGTCTCTGCATTACACTCAGGTTTAGAGGGGAGGGTGTTGGAAGCTCAGGGGGACGCCCCGGCCTCCTGCCCCTCGGGTAAACTGTTTGTGCCAGAAAATTTACGCCTGGAGATACTAAAAGAACACCATAACTCCACACTGGCAGAACACCCAGGTAGTAGGGCAACCTCTGAGTTAGTGTCTCGTCGGTTCTGGTGGCCTAAGTGGCGCCAGGAGGAGTTGAATTTTGTATCTGCATGTGCTACCTGTGCTCGTTCTAAGGTAGATCATACTCGTCCGGCAGGGCGTCTTTTACCTCTAGCCATCCCCAACAGGCCTTGGACGCACCTATCAATGGATTTCATTACGGATCTACCAGTATCAGCGGGGAAAACTGTTATTCTTGTAGTTGTTGACAGATTCAGTAAAATGGTGCACTTTATTGCTCTTGCCGCATTGCCTAATGCTAACACACTGGCTCAGGTTTTTATTGACCACATCGTGAAGCTTCACGGGGTCCCTTCCGATATTGTTTCGGATCGTGGTACCCAATTCGTTTCTAAATTTCGGAAAGCTTTTTGTTCTCGTTTAGGTTCATCTGTCGTTTTCTTCATCTTTCCATCCACAGTCCAACGGTCAGACTGAACGTACCAATCAAAACCTAGAGACATATTTAAGATGCTTTGTTTCCAAAAATCAGGAGGAATGGTCTTCTTATTTACCGTTAGCCGACTTTGCCATTAATAATCGTCGTCAAGAATCCACCGATAAGTCACCATTTTTTGGTGCGTATGGTTTCCATCCTCAGTTTTGTACGTTTAGTGAGGGGGGGCCGTCTGGGATTCCCGAGGAGGAACGATTTGCGTCTTCACTTTCTTCAGTGGGGCAGAGTGTGCAAGAAAGTTTGAAGAGAATGGGTGGTAGATACAAACGTGTGGCTGATAGGAGGCGCTCTGAAGGTCCGGACCTTGGGGTGAATGACTTGGTGTGGTTGTCTACCAGAAATATCAAGTTGAAGGTTCCCTCATGGAAATTAGGTCCGAGATTTATTGGTCCTTATAGGGTAATTAAGATCATTAACCCGGTGGCTTTTCGTCATGAGCTACCTCAGACTCTAAGGATCCATAATGTCTTCCACAGATCTCTGCTTAAGAGATATGTAGAACCTCCTGAACCATTGCCACTACCGCCTCCACCGGTGGTTGTTGATGGCAGTCTTGAGTTTCAGGTAGAAAAGATTGTTGACTCACGATATGTTCGCCGCTCTCTTCAGTACCTGGTGCACTGGAGAGGTTATGGTTCCGAAGAGAGAATGTGGGTTCCAGCTTCAGAGATAAAAGCGGACAGACTCATTCGGGCTTTTCATAGCTCCCATCCGGAGAGGCCTGGTCTTGAGGGTCCGGGGGCCCCTCGTAGAAAGGGGGGTACTGTCACGACTGTGACTGATCAAGACAGGTCTGGGAGGAGAAGGTCGCAGCGACTTGCTACTCGCGATAGCTTGTGAGTTTGCTCCATGGTTCAGGGTATGTCATCCGGGTTTTGCCTTGTGAACCTTTTTGTCCTGACTGGGAATTTGTAGGCATCCTTCTCAGGTGAGTCCTGTCTGCCACTCCCAGCTACTATATTAGTTTCAGTTTCACTTGCAGTCATTGCCATATATAGTCCTTACTTCCAGTTCTATTCTGACCTTTGAAGGAGATCGTTTGATGGTGTTGCTGTGGAGCTCTTGTCCGGCGTGGACTGTCGTGATTGGGATCGCCTTCTCTGCTCGTGACTGGATAAGTCTATCTCTGCTATAGTTTGTTTGTTGCTGTCTTCCCCTGCTGTTCTCCTAGACATGAGTGATGGTGACTAGTGCTCCCATCGGCCTTTCCCCACTCTTGGCTTGTTAGGGTGACTGAGGGTTTAGGCATCCTGCTCGCCGCACGGGTTCACACCCCGTCTAGGGTATCAGGGCAGACAGGTGCCAGCTTAGGGTTAGTCAGGGGTGGCCATACTATTCCCATCCGTAGATAAGGGTCCCCCTTCCCCTCCGTCTGGTGCGACACGACTGCTGCTGGGATAGCGGTCGTGACACTTTGCTGATAACCTCCTGATAATTACTACTAATCCCTCCACATCCATGCCCTTAATAACGACACTCTTAGCGAAATTTGGCTCTTTATCCAATTTCAAAGTTAACCCACATAAATCACAAATTCTCCACACTGGCCTTTCTCCCACTACGCTCTCAGCTCTCAAAACCAACTCCCCTTTTAAATGGTCCTCTCCTCATCTAAATTACTTAGGTATTAAACTAACCTCTCACCTTCCCGACCTATTTCGCCTCAATTACACATCTCTTCTAACCGCCATCGCTGCTCAGTTGGACTCACTGGATCACCAATATCTGTCCTGGTTCGGGAGAAAGAACTTGGTCATGTCTTTGGTGATTCCTAGACTCACCTACCTAATGCAAGTTCTCCCCATAGCAATTCCTAGGTCATACTTCCGTTCCTTAAACAATCATATTCGGAAATTTATCTGGCAGGGAAGGAGGCCTAGGATCTCTTTTTCAACCCTAACTAAACCTAAACATCTAAGCGGAATAGGCCTCCCAGACCCTGAAAAATACATGAAAGCTATACACTTATGTAGAGTTGTGGATTGGCTTAGACCCTCTCAGCAAAAACAATGGCTAGCTTTGGAAAATGTATACTTTCCCTCCACCCTTAGGGCCTTGTTGCTTGCGGATAGACCACTTCCCTCCCGAGCTTCTATACCTAATCCTCTGGTTCGTACAACTATCAAGGTGTGGGAGTTGTTCTCCACTAACTATCGGGCACTAACCTTACCTTCTCCTCTCCTACAAATTAGGGATATAATCTCTCTTTCACCACGTGAGCTGAGAGACTCTTCCCCCATTGAGATCAGATCCTCTAACAAGACAGTACTAGATCTACTCGATAAAGATGGATGCATTCTATCTGACCTACTTCTTAAAGAGACCCTGAACTTCCCTCCCTCGAGTACCTTACTATTTAATTATCTTAGAAAAGATCTCCTCTATTGGGCAAAATCACTAAACACTCAAAGCGTCCCAGAATGGTTTGAAAACCTATTGACAACCTCCAAATACCCCTCCAAACTTATCTCCACTATGTACAAAAGACTAGGCCTCCCTCTCACGAATGCCAAACCTGCTTTCATTGGTTTATGGGAGAGAGACTTGAAGAGACAGTTCTCCCAGAAGGAGATTACTAAATTTTGTACTATCCCCCATAAACTCTCCCGTTGTGTGCGGGTTCAGGAGAATGGGTATAAAGTATTGTATAGGTGGTACAAAACCCCAGATAAAATCTCTCTGTACTACCCCAATGTTTCTGACCGTTGTTGGAGATGCAAAACCATGAAAGGCACCTTTTTCCACATTTGGTGGGAATGCCCCAAAATAGCTGAGTGGTGGAAAGCCTTTTTCCGAAATTAGCAACAATGTCTGCAAGTCTGCATTCCCATGCACTTCTGAAATTACGCTTCTCTCATTTGGCATCCGGGGAAGGGATGCACATACACTGTCCCTTTTTTCTTTCTTGATCTCAGCCGCACACCTGATGATCCCTATCCATTGGCGCTCTCTCGAAGCTCCAAGTGTTGACCATTGGCTCAATAAAGTGGATCAGCTGTACTGCCTGGAAGAACTCTCCCACTGGGAGCTGAGTACTAGAGCCACCTTTCTATCCATTTGGTCCTTATGGAAAGAATACATGCACTTCGCTTAACACCTTTTACACAAAATAGCTACCTCTAAGTAAACATATATAAACCTAAAAAGTGTTGCTGAAAAAACAACCATAGAATGCCCAATATATTCAAAAAATATATACTTTATTTTATCATTAATAGATCATGATTACATAGATATAAAAGATAACACAAAAAGTTTGAAAAAGTCAGCAAAAAACCCGGATGCCATAGTCCCCCGGCCAGTGTCTCCATAACCCGCCAAAAAGGTGAAACACATGTCAAGTGTATGTATGGTATGCAATGGGGTGATTAACGGAGAAGTGGTATATGGTACTAACCACTAAAATAATAACTGTGATCATCACTCCATTGCATAGCCACTGAGCGAGTGTATGGGTATTGACCCCTTAATGATACACAAATGGCAGCAAAAAGTAAAATAATATCTAAAGTGCTCAAATAAATAGGTCTCCATACATCAAACCATCTAATAAAGGCTATAAGCAAAATTCGCCCATAGGCACCTAGTGGAAAATCATAACATACCAAGAGACATGATGGAGGGCAGAGACAGCAGGCACAGGACAGGCTGGAAACTCTGATGCGCGTTTCGCCTCAGCTTCGTCAGGAGGTTAATGAAGTGTGGCCATGGTCCCCTCTTTATACCCCCCATGTAGCTTCAAGGCATAAACTAATTACATGTAGCAGCTGATGCACACTATCGAGCGCTTGTCTCTGATGATGTGCGCCGAGTGCATCATGGAGACGCTGCATTCATCAGGAGGAGGGGTGGAACGCAAACCATGCGTTCCAGCCCACCTCCCAAGGAAACGTAGCGGCGTCCCCACGTGACACGGCGCACAGCGCATCACAACACAGCGCTGCATCAGGCTATCAAGCGTGAGTAGTATCCGACTATAACAATATCAGAACCTGATTATGCACATCGGACAACATAATTCACATAGAAATAGCCCTAAACGAAGTCTACATAGGGTTGTTGGCAATATGGGGCACCAATGGAAGGCTGAATACATCTGACTACATACTAATATCAAGGGGGGAGGGAGATGACAATACACACCTGTGAATACAGAATTCCAAATAAATAAATAATCATAAATACAGCATAAAATATATCATAATTCATCCTCAATATGCGAAGTCCAGTACTCCAATCTCAATATACACTTATGGATGGATTCCATATAATCCACAAATCACAGTATACAATATCAATAAATACCATGCATGATTATGTAAACATAAATAACAAAAGATTACTAGTACATAAACAATATAAAGGCCTAATCACATACTGGTATACTCAAAGTGTATACTGTAGATGAGTACTATTGCAAAAGATAATAATAATACATGTGGACGTCTATTAACAATCTGATCCCAATGCTTATTATAAATAAGTGCCGTACCTGATTATGGAAACATCCATACTTACAAATACATATATAAGGAGTAGATACCCCACAAAATTCCAAAACCATAAATATTATAAAAGGTATATGGTATATACCCTATATCACATCTATCACCCAATAAAAAGTATATCAGGTATGGGCAATCATTTATAATAATACCACACTGGGATTGCCATAATCCATCGTGAATGGTGATAAATATACCCGAGTTTGCAGGGACAGCGTAACGTCAAGTATATTGCCACCCATCTAAAGTGCTAAGTGCATAAAAATCATACAGTGATGTAGATATATTATCTGGCCAAAATGACTAAAGCAGTCGGGCCTATATTTTGTATCATAGCCTCGCCAACACGTGCTATACCAAGTCACTAGGCCAGTAAAACATAAGTGACAATAAGTGTATTAAGTGCTATATCAATCTATTCCAATGTATACATGATGATCCATCTTCATATTTCCATCGCCATATTCACGACGTGCAAAAAGATCATCCCTCTCCTCGCAGTTCTCCGGTCATCATGACGTATGGCCACTTGAAAACTAGGTAAATAAAAAGCAGTTAAAATCACAGAAAAATTCAGTAAGTACGCTAACCTAAATAAAGGATTTGAAACTCAATGCCTCATTCAATCCATGAGGAGTCACAGTATTGAGCAGAACCATCCACTTTGTTTCCTTTTGGAGGAGACAACGTTTAATGTTGCCCGCCCTGATTCCCAAACGTACACGATCTATCCCTTTAAATGAAATGCCTCTAGGATTGCAGTTATGAACCTCCCTAAAATGTTTTGCCACTGGTTTTAATTTCCTGAGTTTGTCACACTCAGTGATCTCGGCAGCCGCCTTAATGTTACCGATATGATCCTAAACTCTCGTCCTGAGTGCCCTTGTGGTCATCCCAATCTAATGGCTCTTTCACACTTGCGTTGTTCTTTTCCGGCATAGAGTTCCGTCGTCGGGGCTCTATGCCAGAAGAATCCTGATCAGGATTATCCCAATGCATTCTGAATAGAGAGAAATCCGTTCAGGATGCATCAGGATGTCTTCAGTTCAGGACCGGAATGTTTTTTGGCCGGAGAAAATACCGCAGCATGCTGCGCTTTTTGCTCCGGTCAAAAATCCTAAACACTAGCCGCAAGGCCAGATCCGGAATTAATGCCCATTGAAAGGGCATTAGCTTTTTCTAAATGGTTACCATGGCTGCCAGGACGCTAAAGTCCTGTTTTCCATGGTAAAGTGTAGTGGGGAGCAGTATACTTACCATCCGTGCGGCTCCCGGGGCGCTTCAGAGTGACGTCAGGGCGCCCCACGCGCATGGATGACGTAATCGCATGGATCACGTCATCCATGCGCATGGGGCGCCCTGACGTCATTCTGGAGCGCCCCGGGAGCCGCACGGACGGTAAGTATACTGCTCCCCCGCTCCCCACTACTACTATGGCAGCCAGGACTTTAATAGCGTCCTGGGTGCCATAGTAACACTGAACGCATTTTGAAGACGGATCAGTCTTCAAATGCTTTCAGTTCACTTGCGGTGTTACGGATCCGGCGGGCACCTCCGGCAAATGGAGTGCACGACGGATCCGGACAATGCAAGTGTGAAAGAGGCCTTAATCAGGCCACAAGGGCACTCAGCACGATAGACCACTGCCTCTGTTTTACAGGAGATATGGTGAACAATTGTATACTCCTTCTCCCTGTTGGTGTTAGTAAATTTATCTGATCTTGTCATAAATTTACATACGGTGCAATCCCCACAGGGAAAAAATCTTATCTCCAAAGATTCCACCTTTATTTGGGGCTACATAATGGCTCCTGGTCACTAGGTCTCTCAAATTTTTGGCTCTCTTCCAGGTGACCAACGGTCTCTCAGAAATAACCTTCTTCAGGTCCGTGTCTGTTCGAAGAACCTGCCAATGCCTTTGGAGAATATCCTGCAATTGTCTCCATTGTGCATTGAAGTTGGTGATAAACCTAGGGAAACCATACTCTTTTTCTTTCTTGCAAGGAGGGTGATTTAGAAGGCTATCCCTGGAGGAGTTCTTGGCCCTAATATAGCCCTTTCTAATCACTTTTTTACTATAGCCCCTCTCCCGGAATCTCCTAGATAGATCTGTTGCCTCCTGCTCAAAACTAGCTTCACTGGAACATATCCGCCTGGCCCTGCAGAATTGGCCAATGGGTATGGCACGGCAGACCTGTGGATGATGCGAGGAAGAGGAGTGTAATTATGAATTGGTGGCCGTAGGTTTCCTGTGTATATCAAAACCCAGCAGGCCATTGTTCTCCACAGTGATTGCAAGATCCAGGAAATCAACACGTTCCCCTCTGTAGATCCACGTAAGTTTAATGTTCTGGTCATTAGAGTTAAGATCGTGCAGAAACCCCTCCAGGTGCGACGTCGAGCCCTGCCAGATGAACAGCATGTTATCTATATATCTCGACCACGAGACCACGGCGTCATGACCCTCCAGATTCATGACAATCTCCCTTTCCCACAGCCCCAGGAACAAATTAGCATGTTAGGGCGCACAAGTCGCCCCCATCGCCATTCCCCGGAGCTGTAGGAAGTAGAGATCCTTAAAGGTAAACGCATTGTGTTTCAATGCGAATTCCAATAGTGTCATGATTAGATCAATCAAGTCGCTTTCCAAATTAGTTGTATTCAAAAAGAATCGTGACGCTTGTTGTCCGTAGTCGTGACAGATAGACGTATACAGGGACTCGAAGTCGCACGTGACCAGAACCATATCACTGTCCAAATGTATCCCACCAAGTCTCTTAAGGACATCAGTGGTGTCACATACAAAAGAAGGCAAGGTCTCTACACATTTTTGTAGATAGAAGTCCACAAAGCGGCAGACAGTCTCGCACAGACTCCCAATCCCAGATACTATGGGTCTCCCTGGTGGTATTTTGGGATCCTTATGTACTTTAGGAAGTAAATAAAATGTGGGAAGCACCGGAAACTCAGTAATCAGGCCCTCCCACATTTTCATACTAATAATGCCGTTCTCATAAGCATACCCAAGTTATCCCATCCAACTCATTTTTGTATTGTATCATGGGATTGGAGTCCAATTTCTGGTAGCAGGATACATCCCCCAATTGCCGGAACGCTTCCTTCTCATACATTCGCACTGGCCAGACCACAACATTGCCCCCCTTGTCTGCAGGTTTTATAATGATATTCTTCATATTCTTAAGTTCTTTCAAAGCAAGCCGTAACTCCTTGCTTAGATTAGCATGTGATCTAATGTCACATAATTTTTCTAGATCTTGTTTAACTAGTTTTACAAATCAACTGCTGGACAAGATGTCGTGGGGGGCCAATGCTGTGACCAGCGGTGCAAATGTATGGGGAACCTAGACACATCTGTTTCTTGTTCGTCTAGTAGTGATTGAAGGTCATTTAGAGTTTGTACCTCTAGAGGGGAGAGATCAGACTGATCCCCACCTCTACTGAAATATTTTTTAAAACACAATTTTCTTGCGAAGAGCTAAGTCTTTCACCGACAGGAAAAAATCTAATTTTCCTGTCTGTGAAAAAGTCAGACCCCTCCGCAAGACAGATAACTGGGGTTGTGTAAGGACAATATCTGACAGGTTTATTACCTTTAATATTTCTTTACTCGTTTCCGCAAGGAGTAGTTCTGCCATGTCTTTCGCTTTGTGGATGGGGTTCTTAGGCGGGAGGTCCAATTCTCCTCGCCGCCTCCCTCGCGGGATCCCCGGCGCTCCTCTAAAAAATGCTCTCCACATCCTTGGCTATTGGTAGAAGATGTGGACAGAGAGAGGGATGGATTCCGTGTACGGCTTCTTGTCATATGCCAGCGATACACCTTGTTGTTCTGAAAATCTACCAAATCCCTCTGAAATTTTTTCACCTTAAGACCTTGAACTTCTTTTTTCCATCTCACAAGGTCCTCCTCCAATTCACTATCAAATGACTCGCAGGCCTCAGCTGGTACCGCCCGCTGAATCTGTTCCCGTGTGTTATCAATATCCTTCTCTACCACTTCCAATAATTTTCTATCTGCCCCAATCAGGAGCTCAATCAAAGTGCGGGAACACCGGGTTAGGGTATCCTCCCACTTTCCTAGAAACGATGGATCACCCACCTCAAATGCAGGAAATAACTGCAATCTTAGGCCACGTGGGATAATCTCCTTCTTGAGGTACTTCTCAAGTAAGGCCTTATTCCACCAGACCGTAGTACGTTTTTTCAATAGATCTCTTATCTTGAGTTTCAAATCCTTTATATTACTGGACTCGGCCCCAGCTGCTGCTGACTCTCCAAAAATAGACCCAAGTTGTGTCGCCCAGGTCTTATCTCGTTTTCTGAAATCCAGATATTTGGAGGCACTATCTGCAAAAACAGACAATATATTAACATAGAACCAAAAAAGAAAGCCTCACTATAATGCTGTAGGGTAGGGCAAACGGAAAAAAAACCGTATAAACCTAAAAAGTGTTGCTGAACAAACAACCATAGAATGCCCAATATATTAAAAAAATATATACTTTATTTTATCATTAATAGATCATGATTACATAGATATAAAAGATAACACAAAAAGTTTTAAAAAGTCAGCAAAAAACCCGGATGCCGTAGTCCCCCGGCCGGTGTCTCTATAACCCGCCAAAAAGGTGAAACACATGTCAAGTGTATGTATGGTATGCAATGGGGTGATTAACAGAGAAGTGGTATATGGTACTAACCACTAAAATAATAACTGTGATCATCACTCCATTGCATAGCCACTGAGCGAGTGTATGGGTATTGAGCCCTTAATGATACACAAATGGCAGCAAAAAGTAAAATAATATCTATCTAAAGTGCTCAAATAAATAGGTCTCCATACATCAAACCATCTAATAAAGGCTATAAGCAAAATTCGCCCATAGGCACCTAGTGGAAAATAATAACATACCAAGAGACAAGATGGAGTACAGAGACAGCAGGCACAGGACAGGCTGGAAACCCCGACGCTAGCTTAACACCTCTTACACAATATAGCTACCTCTAAGTAAACATGACTGTTTATCCCTCCCTTTCTTTTCTTTTCTGTTCTTTTTGAATTTTCACATATACAATTGTTCTGAACTCATTGGTTTATACATGAACAACTAATGTCAAATATGTACCTACTTTTATACCTTGTGGTACTCCAATGTCATTCTCATTAGTTTTATTGAACAAAAACAATAAAAATTGTCAATGAAAAAAAATAAAAAACTGGATGGGAAGACACCGGGGGATATTGATAGGTTGAAGAGATATGTAATGGCTGGGATAAACACTGTGATGTGGTTGGGGAAAAAGTGAGATAGAATTGAGTCAAGTGCATGACCTATCCTGAGGATAGATTATCAATATCTAAGCACTACACAAACCCTTTAATCTTACTATTCACATTCAATTGCTGTCAACTGACAACTAGGGATGAGCGAACCCGAACTGTATAGTTCGGGTTCGTACCGAATTTTGGGGTGTCCGTGACACGGACCCGAACCCGAACAATTTCGTAAAAGTCTGGGTTCGGGTTCGGTGTTCGGCGCTTTCTTGGCGCTTTTTGAAAGGCTGCAAAGTAGCCAATCAACAAGCATCATACTACTTGTCCCAAGAGGCCATCACAGCCATGCCTACTATTGGCATGGCTGTGATTGGCCAGTGCAGCATGTGACCCAGTCTCTATTTAAGCTGGAGTCACGTAGCGCCGCACGTCACTCTGCTCTGATCAGTGTAGGGAGAGGTTGCAGCTGCTGTTAGGGCCAGATTAGACAGTGATTAACTCTGCAAAAACACTTAATTCAGTGATCGATCTACAGCTGTGGATCATTGAACTGCTGCTATTTAATTGCTCACTGTTTTTAGGCTGCCCAGAGCGTTTTTATGTCACTTTTTTCTTGGGTGATCGGCGGCCATTTTGTGTCTTGTGGTGCGCCAGCAAAAGCTGCCACCAAGTCCATTTAACCATCAATAGTGTGGTTATTTTTTTGCTATATCCTACATCAGGGGCTTGGCAGTGCTTGCTATTTTATTGAGGGGTAAAATACAATTGCCAAAATAGCAGTACCCTAAATCTGGTGTTTCAGCTGTGGCTAGCCAATTGTAATACTGACTGCTGTCTGCCGAAGCACAGTTTTTGTTCTGGGTTGAATACAATTCCCAACTTAGCAATTCCCTAAATAATTTTTTTCTGCTGTATCAGGCCAAGTTTAAATCGATCCATAAAAGGGTATATTAGATTTAAGGTGCGGATAGTGTCATCCTCAATAACTTCACACGCTACCGTGCATTTCCAAGTTTAATTCTGTCCGTAAACGTATACCTGTCACCCAGCGCCTAAATAATAGGCCTAAAATTTATATTCAGCTAAATCTGTGTTTATTGCTGAGGCTGGTCAATTCATTTAGTGTCCGCCAAAGCACAGTTTTTGTTCTGGGTTGAATACAATTCCCAACTTAGCAATTCCCTAAATAATTTTTTTCTGCTGTATCAGGCCAAGTTTAAATCGATCCATGAAAGGGTATATTAGATTTAAGGTGCAGATAGTGTTATCCTCAATAACTTCACACGCTACCGTGCATTTCCAAGTTTAATTCTATCTGTAAACGTATACCTGTCACCCAGCGCCTAAATAATAGGCCTAAAATTTATATTCAGCTAAATCTGTGTTTATTGCTGAGGCTGGTCAATTCATTTAGTGTACGCCAAAGCACAGTTTTTCTTCTGGGTTGAAATACAATTCCCAACTTAGCAATTCTCTAAATCAGTGGTTTCTGCTGTATCAGGCCAACTTTAAATCTATCCATAAAAGGGTATATTAGAATGAAGGTGCGGATAGGGTCATTCTCAATAACTTCACACGCTACCGTGCATTTCCAAGTCTAATTCTGTCCGTAAACGTATACCTGTCACCCAGCGCCTAAATAATAGGCCTAAAATTTATATTCAGCTAAATCTGTTGATACTGCTGTGGCTAGTCAATCTATTTAGTGTCTGCCAAAGCACAGTTTTTGTTCTGGGTTGAAATACAATTCCAAACTTAGAGCAGAAACCACAAATTTAGGGAATTACTATCAGGCCAAGGTTAAATCTATCCATAAAAGGGTATATTAGATTGAAGGTGCGGACAGTGTCATCCTCAATAACTTCACACGCTACCGTGCATTTCCAAGTTTAATTCTGTCTGTAAACGTATACCTGTCACCCAGCGCCTAAATAATAGGCCTAAAAATTATATTCAGCTAAATCTGTGTTTATTGCTGAGGCTGGTAGATTCATTTAATGTCCGCCAAAGCGCAGTTTTTGTTCTGGGTTTAATACAATTCCCAACTTAGCAATTCCCTAAATAATTTTTTGCTGCTGTATCAGGCCAAGTTTAAATCGATCCATAAAAGTGTATATTAGATTTAAGGTGCGGATAGTGTCATCCTCAATAACTTCACACGCTACCGTGCATTTCCAAGTTTAATTCTGTCCGTAAACGTATACCTGTCACCCAGCGCCTAAATAATAGGCCTAAAATTTATATTCAGCTAAATCTGTGTTTATTGCTGAGGCTGGTCAATTCATTTAGTGTCCGCCAAAGCACAGTTTTTGTTCTGGGTGTAATACAATTCCCAACTTAGCAATTCCCTAAATATTTTTTTTCTGCTGTATCAGGCCAAGTTTAAATCGATCCATAAAAGGGTATATTATATTTAAGGTGTGGATAGTGCCATCCTCAATAACTTCACACGCTACCCTGCATTTCCAAGTCTAATTCTGTCTGTAAACGTATACATGTCAACAAGCGCCTAAATAATAGGCCTAAAATTTATATTCAGCTAAATCTGTGTTTATTGCTGAGGCTGATCAATTCATTTAGTGTCCGCCAATGCACAGTTTCTCTTCTGGGTTGAAATACAATTCCCAACTTAGCAATTCTCTAAATCAGTGGTTTCTGCTGTATCAGGCCAACTTTAAATCTATCCATAAAAGGGTATATTAGATTGAAGGTGCGGATAGGGTCATTCTCAATAACTTCACACGCTACCGTGCATTTCCAAGTTTAATTCTGTCCGTAAACGTATACCTGTCAACCAGCGCCTAAATAATAGGCCTAAAATTTATATTCAGCTAAATCTGTGTTTATTGCTGAGGCTGGTCAATTCATTTAGTGTCCGCCAAAGCACAGTTTTTGTTCTGGGTTGAATACAATTCCCAACTTAGCAATTCCCTAAATAATTTTTTTCGGCTGTATCAGGCCAAGTTTAAATCGATCCATAAAAGGGTATATTAGATTTAAGGTGCAGATAGTGTTATCCTCAATAACTTCACACGCTACCGTGCATTTCCAAGTTTAATTCTGTCTGTAAACGTATACCTGTCACCCAGCACCTAAATAATAGGCCTAAAATTTATATTCAGCTAAATCTGTGTTTATTGCTGAGGCTGGTCAATTCATTTAGTGCACGCCAAAGCACAGTTTTTGTCTTCTGGGTTGAAATACAATTCCCAACTTAGCAATTCTCTAAATCAGTGGTTTCTGCTGTATCAGGCCAACTTTAAATCTATCCATAAAAGGGTATATTAGATTGAAGGTGCGGATAGGGTCATTCTCATTAACTTCACACGCTACCGTGCATTTCCAAGTCTAATTTTGTCCGTAAACGTATACCTGTCACCCAGCGCCTAAATAATAGGCATAAAAATTATATTCAGCTAAATCTGTGTTTATTGCTGAGGCTGGTCAATTCATTTAGTGTCCGCCAAAGCACAGTTTTTGTTTTGGGTTGAATACAATTCCCAACTTAGAAATTCCCTAAATAATTTTTTTCTGCTGTATCAGGCCAAGTTTAACTCGATCCATAAAAGGGTATATTAGATTTAAGGTGCGGATAGTGTCATCCTCAATAACTTCACACGCTACCGTGCATTTCCAAGTTTAATTCTGTCCGTAAATGTATACCTGTCACCCAGCGCCTAAATAATAGGTCTAAAATTTATATTCAGCTAAATCTGTGTTTATTGCTGAGGCTGGTCAATTCATTTAGTGTCCGCCAAAGCACAGTTTTTGTTCTGGGTTGAATACAATTCCCAACTTAGCAATTCCCTAAATATTTTTTTTCTGCTGTATCAGGCCAAGTTTAAATCGATCCTTAAAAGGGTATATTATATTTAAGGTGCGGATAGTGTCATCCTCAATAACTTCACACGCTACCGTGCATTTCCAAGTTTAATTCTGTCCGTAAACGTATACCTGTCAACCAGCGCTTAAATAATAGGCCTAAAATTTATATTCAGCTAAATCTGTGTTTATTGCTGAGGCTGGTCAATTCATTTAGTGTCCGCCAAAGCACAGTTTTTGTTTTGGGTTGAATACAATTCCCAACTTAGAAATTCCCTAAATAATTTTTTTCTGCTGTATCAGGCCAAGTTTAACTCGATCCATAAAAGGGTATATTAGATTTAAGGTGCGGATAGTGTCATCCTCAATAACTTCACACGCTACCGTGCATTTCCAAGTTTAATTCTGTCCGTAAATGTATACCTGTCACCCAGCGCCTAAATAATAGGTCTAAAATTTATATTCAGCTAAATCTGTGTTTATTGCTGAGGCTGGTCAATTCATTTAGTGTCCGCCAAAGCACAGTTTTTGTTCTGGGTTGAATACAATTCCCAACTTAGCAATTCCCTAAATATTTTTTTTCTGCTGTATCAGGCCAAGTTTAAATCGATCCTTAAAAGGGTATATTATATTTAAGGTGCTGATAGTGTCATCCTCAATAACTTCACACGCTACCGTGCATTTCCAAGTTTAATTCTGTCCGTAAACATATACCTGTCACCCAGCGCCTAAATAATAGGCCTAAAATTTATATTCAGCTAAATCTGTGTTTATTGCTGAGGATAATCAATTCATTTAGTGTCTGCCAAAGCACAGTTATTGTTCTGGGTTGAATACAATTCCCAACTTAGCAATTCCCTAAAAAAAATATTTCTGCTGTATCAGGCCAAGTTTAAATCGATCCATAAAAGTTTATATTAGATTTAAGGTGCGAATAGTGTCATCCTCAAACACTTCACACGTTACCGTGCATTTCCAAGTTTAATTCTGTCCGTAAACGTATACCTGTCAACCAGCGCCTAAATAATAGGCCTAAAATTTATATTCAGCTAAATCTGTGTTTATTTCTGAGGCTGGTCAATTCATTTAGTGTCCGCCAAAGCACAGTTTTTCTTCTGGGTTGAAAAACAATTCCCAACTTAGCAATTCTCTAAATCAGTGGTTTCTGCTGTATCAGGCCAACTTTAAATCTATCCATAAAAGGGTATAATAGATTGAAGGTGCGGATAGGGTCATTCTCAATAAATTCACACGCTACCATGCATTTCTAAGTCTAATTCTGTCCCTAAACATATACCTGTCACCCAGCACCTAAATAATAGGCCTAAAATTTATATTCAGCTAAATCTGTTGATACTGCTGTGGCTGGTCAATCTATTTAGTGTCTGCCAAAGCACAGTTTTTGTTCTGGGTTGAAATACAATTCCCAACATAGAGCAGAAACTACAAATTTAGGGAATTACTATCAGGCCAAGGTTAAATCTATCCATAAAAGGATATATTAGATTGAAGGTGCGGATAGTGTCATCCTCAATAACTTCACACGCTACCGTGCATTTCCAAGTTTAATTCTGTCCGTAAACGTATACCTGTCACCCAGCGCCTAAATAATAGGCCTAAAATTTATATTCAGCTAAATCTGTGTTTATTGCTGAGGCTGGTCAATTCATTTAGTGTCTGCCAAAGCACAGTTTTTGTTCAGGGTGGAATACAATTCCGAACTTAGCAATTCCCTAAATAATTTTTTTCTGCTGTATCAGGCCAAGTTTAAATCGATCCATAAAAGGGTATATTAGATTTAAGGTGCGGATAGTGTCATCCTCAATAACTTCACATGCTACCGTGCATTTCCAAGTTTAATTCTGTACGTAAACGTATACCTGTCAACCAGCGCCTAGATAATAGGCCTAAAAATTATATTCAGCTAAATCTGTGTTTATTGCTGAGGCTGGTCAATTCATTTATTGTGCGCCAAAGCACAGTTTTTTGTTCTGGGTTGAATACAATTCCCAACTTAGCAATTCCCTAAATAATTTTTTTCTGCTGTATCAGGCCAAGTTTAAATCGATCCATAAAAGGGTATATTAGATTTAAGGTGCGGATAGTGTCATCCTCAATAACTTCACACGCTACCGTGCATTTCCAAGTTTAATTCTGTCCGTAAACGTATACCTGTCACCCAGCGCCTAAATAATTGGCCTAAAATTTATATTCAGCTAAATGTGTGTTTATTTCTTAGGCTGGTCAATTCATTTAGTGTCCGCCAAAGCACCGTTTTTGTTCTGGGTTGAATACAATTCCCAACTTAGCAATTCCCTAAATAATTTTTTTCTGCTGTATCAGGCCAAGTTTAAATCGATCCATAAAAGGGTATATTAGATTTAAGGTGCGGATTGTGTCATCCTCAATAACTTCACACGCTACCGTGCATTTCCAAGTTTTATTCTGTCTGTAAACGTATACCTGTCATCCAGCGCCTAAATAATAGGCCTAAAATTTATATTCAGCTAAATCTGTGTTTATTGCTGAGGTTGGTCAATTCATTTAGTGTCCGCCAAAGCACAGTTTTTCTTCTGGGTTGAAATACAATTCCCAACTTAGCAATTCTCTAAATCAGTGGTTTCTGCTGTATCAGGCCTACTTTAAATCTATCCATAAAAGGGTATATTAGATTGAAGGTGCGGATAGGGTCATTCTCAATAACTTCACAAGCTACCGTGCATTTCCAAGTCTAATTTTGTCCGTAAACGTATACCTGTCACCCAGCGCCTAAATAATAGGCCTAAAATTTATATTCAGCTAAATCTGTTGATACTGCTGTGGCTGGTCAATCTATTTAGTGTCTGCCAAAGCACAGTTTTTGTTCTGGGTTGAAATACAATTCCCAACTTAGAGCAAAAACCACAAATTTAGGGAATTACTATCAGACCAAGTTTAAATTTATCCATAAAAGGGTATATTAGATTTAAGGTGCGGATAGTGTCATCCTCAATAACTTTACACGCTACCGTGCATTTCCAAGTTTAATTCTGTCCGTAAACATATACCTGTCACCCAGCGCCTAAATAATATGCCTAAAATTTATATTCAGCTAAATCTGTGTTTATTGCTGAGGCTGGTCAATTCATTTAGTGTCCGCCAAAGCACAGTTTTTGTTCTGGGTTGAATACAATTTCCAACTTAGCAATTCCCTAAATAATTTTTTTTCTACTGTATCAGGCCAAGTTTAAATCGATCCATAAAAGGGTATATTAGATTTAAGGTGCGGATAGTGTCATCCTCAATAACTTCACACTCTACCGTTCATTTCCAAGTTTTATTCTGTCTGTAAACGTATACCTGTCATCCAGCGCCTAAATAATAGGCCTAAAATTTATATTCAGCTAAATCTGTGTTTATTGCTGAGGCTGGTCAATTCATTTAGTGTCCGCTAAAGCACAGTTTTTGTTCTGGGTTGAAATACAATTTCCAACTTAGCAATTCTCTAAATCAGTGGTTTCTGCTATATCAGGCCTACTTTAAATCTATCCATAAAAGGGTATATTAGATTGAAGGTGCGGATAGGGTCATTCTCATACTGCTGTGGCTGGTCAATCTATTTAGTGTCTGCCAAAGCATAGTTTTTGTTCTGGGTTGAAATACAATTCCTAAATTAGAGCAGAAACCACAAATTTAGGGAATTACTATCAGGCCAAGGTTAAATCTATCCATAAAAGGGTATATTAGATTGAAGGTGCGGATAGTGTCATCCTCAATAACTTCACACGCTACCGTGGATATCCAAGTTTAATTCTGTCCGTAAACGTATACCTGTCACCCAGCGCCTAAATAATAGGCCTACAATTTATATTCAGCTAAATCTGTTGTTACTGTTGTGCCTGTATTAGTGTAATACAGTACCTAAATAGAAAGCCAGATAGTGTTAGGTGCCTGTAAAAAAAAGGCCTGAATTTGAATTCAATACATTGGGCCAAATAATTTTTTTCTTATTGTGGTGAACGGTAACAATGAGGAAAACATCTAGTAAGGGACGCGGACGCGGACATGGTCGTGGTGATGTTAGTGGACCCTCTGGTGCTGGGAGAGGACGTTCTGCCCCATCCACACGTCTTAGTGAACCAACTACCTCAGGTCCCAGTAGCCAGCAGAATTTACAGCGATATTTGGTGGGGCCCAATGCCGTTCTAAGGATGGTAAGGCCTGAGCAGGTACAGGCATTAGTCAATTGGGTGGCCAACAGTGGATCCAGCACTTTCACATTATCTCCCACCCAGTCTTCTGCAGAAAGCGCACAGATGGCGCATGAAAACCAAGCCCATCAGTCTGTCACATCACCCCCATGCATATCAGGGAAATTGTCTGAGCCTTAAGTTATGCAGCAGTCTCTTATGCTGTTTGAAGACTCTGCTGGCAGGGTTTCCCAAGGGCATCCACCTAGCCCTTCCCCAGAGGTGGAAGAGATAGAATGCACTAACGCACAACCACTTATGTTTCCTAATGATGAGGACATGGGAATACCACCTCAGCACGTCTCTGATGATGACGAGACACAGGTGCCAACTGCTGCGTCTTTCTGCAGTGTGCAGACTGAACAGGAGGTCAGGGAGGAAGACTGGGTGGAAGACGATGCAGGGGACGATGAGGTCCTAGACCCCACATGGAATGAAGGTCGTGCCACTGACTTTCAGAATTTGGAGGAAGAGTCAGTGGTGAGACCGAGCCAAAAGCATAGCAAAAGAGGGAGCAGTGGGCAAAAGCAGAACACCCGCCGCCAAGAGAGTCCGTCTGCTATTGGCCACCGCCATCTGGGACCCAGCACCCCAAAGGCAGCTTCAAGGAGTTCCCTGGCGTGGCAGTTCTTCAAACAATGTGCTGACGACAAGACCCGAGTGGTTTTAACGCTGTGCCATCAGAGCCTGAAGCGAGGCATTAACGTTCTGAACCTTAGCACAACCTGCATGACCAGGCACCTGCATGCAAAGCATGAACTGCAGTGGAGAAAACACCTTAAAAACAAGGAACTCACTCAGGCTCCCCCTGCTACCTCTTCTGCTGCTGACGCTTCGGCCTCTTCCTCCGCCTCTGGAGGAACGTTGGCACCTGCCGCCCAGCAAACAGAGGATGTACCACCAACACCACCACCACCTCCGTCACCAAGCATCTCAACCATGTCACACGGCAGCGTTCAGCTCTCCATCTCACAAACATTTGAGAGAAAGCGTAAATTCCCACCTAGCCACCCTCGATCCCTGGCCCTCAATGCCAGCATTTCTAAACTACTGGCCTATGAAATGCTGTCATTCAGGCTGGTGGACACAGACAGCTTCAAACAGCTCATTTCACTTGCTGTCCCACAGTATGTTGTTCCCAGCCGCCACTACTTCTCCAAGAGAGCTGTGCCTTCCCTGCACAACCAAGTATCCGATAAAATCAAGTGTGCACTGCGCAACGCGTTCTGTGGCAAGGTCCACCTAGCCACACATACGTGGACCAGTAAGCACGGCCAGGGACGCTATATCTCCCTAACTGCACACTGGGTAAATGTAGTGGCGGCTGGGCCCCAGGCGAA